>NW_027510789.1:12500-312500 GCF_048772815.1 Callospermophilus lateralis
TCCCGCAGAATTATTTGTAACCCAAATTGAACAAGTTATTAACCATAACCATACACTGTTCCCTCAGTATAACTTACTTAAGAGCAGGGACAGTGTGGGTCTTACAATATAGGAATGTAGATGATCTTCCACCTGCTGAGAACATCAAAGATCCATGGAGAAATGATCCTTGCAGAAGATATAGGCAGCTATGTAGGACCTGAGAGAGCAATAGTAATCTTCCATGAAAAACAACCTGGTCAGGATTAATTGATGGTCTGAATCAGCCTCTCTCTTCTTAATAAAGAGAAGATGGACTGAACCAGGCCTCTGTGGAGAGCTGTTCCCTGGTGCCTATGGTTGATATACCATTCTAACTTCTGAATGTGTCACAGGATGTTGGGGCAGCCTCCATCTCATGGGAACCCTGGAAGCAACTGTTAGCACAAAGTGGTTAGCAAGGCAGTGAGCATATTCTGTTCCTGAAAGAAGTGACCTCACTTCACTTCCTTGGTGATGGAATTCTCTGAACCTGGGATCCAGGAAGGAAGGCACGCAGAGCCAGTCCCACTCCCAGTTCCAGTGGGCTAACTTGTTTGCTTTTCCCAAAGACATAGTCAGTCTTTCTTGATACCCACTGATGTGAGGATGGCCAAATGCCAGCAGAGCTCTGAAGAGGGGCCTTTCCTGAGTAAGCAGGTAGTGGCTCACCTTTGGCTCCTGACAACTTCACAGAGTTGGCCAAGGAGACCAGATCTGAAACAGGACAGGCCATTTTGGGGGAACATAATATGGCCCACCAGTCAGAAGACACTCCGGATAGTCACAGACCTATTTGGGGGAAGGAAGTGCCTTTGCCGTTGTAGGTGTGAGTTTGTGGTTTTTTCTCATGTTCTGAGAATAGGTAGGAAAGGTGGTTTGTTTGGTTTGGAGTGGACTGTTTCTAGTAAGTCGTTTGACATGGTGAGTGTTTCTAAGTCTGTGTATCCCACTGTATCCGTGGTTGTAGACATTAGAAAAGAGAATGCATCAATGGATGTGTTGTCTCTAGTTGAAAGCTTCCCCGCATTCATACTGCCCAATTAATGAATGGACTGCAGCTTGCCTTATGGATGGGCAAAATCTATTATCTTCTAAAGTTCCTGTTTTCTTCGTGAATTCTGGCCACTCTCCAGAATAGACTCATGGTTTTGTTTCCCAAATATGTAACACCACAAGGTTCTGTGACATGGCCATGTACTGGATAGCTGAAGGGAATGGGAGCATCTAAGAAAACTCAGATTTCAGTGTGACCAGTAAAGTCTCAGTGGAGAAACCCTTCTTTGGGCCATTTGCTTACTTCTATTTCTATTACCCTGAATGTCAGGAAGGTCTTTGCCTCAGGCCACCCCTTTGTGTAGCCTGAAGAAAACTGTTTTCATATGGAAATGTATGGACATCACCAATGGCTCTTTGCTTAATTGATTTGGATTGGGATGTGTCTGAATCAGCCTCTTGTCCTTGTATGAGGTTGTGGCTTAGATTCTCAGCACCTGATGGATCTAAAGAAAGATCCCATGTGTTTCCAAAACTAAAATGGCCAAAAGAGCAGTCATTGTGGGTGAATATTTTTGCCCTCTTGTTTTAGGTTCCTGACCTCCATCAAGTGAGAATAGGGATCCTTTGGGTCAAATGAGTTCTTGAAATCCCTGCAGAGGCTAGCCCATATTTGCTTGGGTTTTCTCATGACTCCAAATCACATAAAGAATCTATACCCTACAGCCAGTAGGCCTCAAATTGGAGAAGTGGAACACTTTAACAGCAGGAATATTTGATCATTCCTGGTTCACAGG
The DNA here is from genome assembly GCF_048772815.1 of Callospermophilus lateralis. Taxonomy (NCBI): domain Eukaryota; kingdom Metazoa; phylum Chordata; class Mammalia; order Rodentia; family Sciuridae; genus Callospermophilus; species Callospermophilus lateralis. The sequence continues at coordinate 14,312 of NW_027510789.1, forward strand.
AAGAGTGTCCAGGCCATCATGATTTTAGGCAAATGAGGGGCAAGTGAGCTTATTTGGACACTACCTTGGGCTCATAGAAACCTCCAGCTAGAGGTTATGATGAGTGTCTACATGGAAGAAGATGATGGCCCTGTGGGAGTGTTTTGATTTTAATTGTGGTCATTTTTTGGCGGATGGAAGGGATGACTGGGTGCACCTGGGCTTGAACTCTGGTGTGATTCCCCTTAGAGACTGAGTTCTGAAACTGACCTCAGAGAAGTATTGCCATGAATTGTGTTGGGATTTTAGGAGGCCACGCATGAGACTCACTCTTGGAAACTGAGATCTAGGTTCAGGGTGGTTTCCACAGAGGCCTGAGAAACTCAGCCAGGATATCACATGATTTTATTCTGAAATACTTAGCAGCCATATTTGAGAGTCAAAACACACATGGACCTCACATTGTAGATGTCAATTGGCCTGGCTTTAGGAGACCTTTTGGCAACTGTTTGAGAAGCATTGACTGTGAGAGTTCTCCAGAGCTTTCATTGAAATGAACTTTCTCAACTCTTAATGGTTCCTGAATGAATTGAAACCCACAGTGCCTCTAACTTCACCCTTGAAAAATTGCTAGATAAATACCATGAAATTTTTGAAATTCCCATGACCAGGTGGCACTGCAGAAACTTTTGATGTCCTGTTGCTGATCATGTGTATACCAGACAGTGCCTTGTTTTTGACTGGGTTTCATGAAAATCCTGTAGAACAAGAGAAGCCAGTAATTTGGAGCCTGCTGAGTAGGGGGCCTAGAGCAGTGTTGGGCAGGTGTGTGATAAAACATCATGGTGGGGCCATGTGAATCTGCCATTGGCTTCCAAATGGCTTGTGACTGATATAGTGCAGACATCAGACCCTTATATGTGAAGTCATCTTGTTAAATGGAGAGTTTTCAGGGCAATATTCAGAATCAGGTTGCTATGGTTATTGGGGCAAGCTATGTGGGATAGAAGCCTGGTTGGTGCATTCTCCTGCAGACCCTGACCCACCACACGTGACAGAACTCCCTCCAGCACTGTATCCCAGATGAACTTTTTATGTTTTGTGAAGCAAATACCAAATTCCCAGTGCAGAAGCAAGAAATACCACGAAAAGTGGAGGATGACCAAATGTCTTCACAGTCCCCACCGGGAGACACTTAGCTTCCAATGGACACAGTTTAGCTACAAAGAGAGAATTGAGCACTGCTGCCTCATGTTCATTGGAATATAAGAAATCATGTCTTTTGGTCACATAGATGCAGACCCAGCTTTGATGGTCTCACTACAAAGTAAGCTAAAGCTCATGACAACAACATATATTTCAGGTGCCCAACCTCAGAAGCCGTTTCCCAAGAATTCTTAGGCCAGCAGAGCTCCTTGTTTGTGGAGTGTTTACCCTGTCCTTTACTTTTGGAAACTCCTCTACCACCTCCAAGGTTGTGAACTCCCGAGCATATTCCATTCCATATTTGTATTCATAGATTTTCACACTTTTCTACTCTAATTGTGTTTTACTTGGGGCGTAGGTAATGTCAAGGCATTGTTCTGCATGTGAGTGGGAAGATTTTTGTGTAGCACATATTTACATACACATTGGATTCATTTTTCAATTTCCATTTGAAATACTGAATCCCTGACACTATAACCCATACCCTACTAGTCTCTGACTAATAATCCTAATATGATGGTGAAAAATAAGCCAAAAAGAGAAGAAACACAAGCAGTTCAGAGGATTCATGGTGTATAGTTGGAATTGCCTTTTGCATTATATAATGTAGGAGTTATAAGTCTAGTCAATTTTTTGTTGAAATAGTTCTACATGTGTTTTTAAAATTAGCAAATATGTGAATCCCTATCTCCCTTTCTCTGTAGCCTATTCAGCACATGTATTTTTATATGCACATATAGAATTCTACCTGATATCACTCGTATACACTTGTGAGGTGGCTGAATTGGTAGATGCAAATTGAGAGAAGAGATCACTCGTCCTAAACGCTGTTGGAACTGAAAATTCAACCTATGGGTGAGCTTCCTAGTTGAAAAACATTATACATGAATCCATGTTCAGTAAAATGAATATTTTTCGATCTGTGGATTATATACATTTCATGATGAATTTCTATTGGCATATATATTGCTACTTTTTTTTTTATTGGTTGCTCAAAACATTACAAAGCTCTTGACATATCATATTTCATACATTAGATTCAAGTGGGTTATGAACTCCCATTTTTACTCCAAATAGAGATTGCAGAATCACATTAGTTACACATCCATATTTTTACATAATGCCCTATTAGCTACTGATGTATTCTGCTACCTTTCCTATACTCTACTATCCCCACTCCCCTCTCTTCCCATCTTCTCTCTCTACCATACCTACTCTAAATCATTTCTCTCCTTGTTTATTTTCCCACAACCTCTTATATGTAATTTTGTGTAACAATAAGTGTCTCTCTCCATTACCATGCAATTTCCCTCTTCTCTCCCTTTCCCTCCCACCTCATGTTTCTGCTTAATGTTAATCTTTTCTTCATGCTCTTCCTCCCTGCTCTGTTCTTAGGTGCTCTCATTATATCAAACAAGACATTTGGCATTTGTTTTTTAGGGATTGGCTAGCTTCACTAACCATAATCTGCTCAGTGCCATGCATTTCCCTGCAAATTCCAAGATTTGGTCATTTTTTAGTGCTGCGTAATTCTCCATAGTATATAAAAGTCACATTTTTTTATCCATTCATCTATTGAAGGGCATCTGGGTTGGTTCCACAGTGTAGCAATTGTGAATTGTGCTGCTATGAAAATCGATGTGGCAGTATCCCTGTAGTACGCTCTTTTAAGGTCTTCAGGGAATAGTCCGAGAAGGGCAATAGCTGGATCAAATGGTGCTTCCATTCCCAGATTTCCCAGGAATCTCCATACTGCTTTCCAAATTGGCCGCACCAGTTTTCAGTCCCACCAGCAATGTACAAGAGTACCCTTTTCCCCACATCCTCGCCAGCACTTGTTGTTGTTTGACTTCATTATGGCTGCCAATCTCACTGGATTGAGATGGTATTTTAGGGTGGTTTTTATTTGCATTTCTCTTACTGCTAGAAATGGAGAGCATTTTTTCATGTACTTGTTAATTGATTCTATGTCCTCCTCTGAGAAGTTTCTGTTCAGGTCCTTGGCCCATTTTGTTATTGGTTATCTTATTGTCTAATTTTCTGAGTTCTTTGTATACTTTGTATACTCTGGATATTAGGGCTCCATGTGAAGGGTGAGGACTAAAAATTTGTTCCCATGATGTAGGCTCCATATTTACCTCTCTTATTGTTTCTCTCTTTAAGAAAAAAAATCAGTTTAAGTAAGTCCCATTTGTTGATTCTTATTATTAACTCTTGTTCTATGGGTGTGCTATTAAGGAATTTGGAGCCTGACCACACAATATGTAGATCGGAGCCAACTTTTTATTCTATCAGACGCAGAGAGTCTGATTTGAATCTAGCTCCTTGATCCACATTGAGTTAACTTTTGTGCATGGCGAGAGGAGGGGATTCAGTTTCATTTTGTTGCATATGGATTTCCAGTTTACCCAACTCCATTTTATGAAGATGCTATCCTTCCTCCATTGCAGGCCATTAGCTCCTTTATCAAATATAAGACAGTTGTAGATTTTTGGATTAGTCTCTGTGTCCTCCATTCTGTACCATTGGTCCACCCGCCTGTTTTGGTACCAGTACCATGCTGTTTTTGTTATGAATGCTCTGTAATATAGTTTGAAATCTGGTATCACTATACTGCCTGATTCACACTTCCTGCTTAGAATTGCTTTTGCTATTCTGGGTCTTTTATTTTTCCATTTGAATTTCATGATTGCTTTATCTATTTCTACAAAAAAAAATCCTTTGGGATTTTGATTGGCATTGTATTAAACCTATAGAGAACTTTTGGTAATATAGCAATTTTGATGATGTTAGTTCTGCCTATCCATGAACAGGGTATATTTTTCCATCTTCTAAGATCTTATTCTATTTCTTTTTTTAGGGTTCTGTAGTTTGCATTATATAAATCTTTCACCTCTTTTGTTAGGTTGATTCCCAAGTATTTAATTATTTTGAGGAAATTGGGAATGCAGTGTTTTGACTCATTTTTGTTTCAGAAGTTTTGTCGCTGATATACAGAAATGCCTTTGATTTATGCATGTTGATTTTATATCCTGCCACATTGCTGCATTCATTTATTAGTTCTAGTAGTTTTTTCTGTAGACCCTTTTGGGTCTTCTATGTATAGAATCATGTCATCTACAAATAGTGATAATTTAAGTTCTTCTTTTCCTATTTTTATGCCTTTAATGTCTTTCATCTCTCTAATTGCTCTGGCCAGTTTTTCGAGAACTATATTGAATAGAAGTGGTGATAGAGGATATCCCTGCCTTGTTCCAGATTTTAAAGTGAATGCCTTCAATTTTTCTCCATTCAGAATGATGCTAGCCTGAGGCTTAACATAGTTATCTTTTACAATGTCGAGGTAAGTTCCTGTTATCCCTAGTTTTTAAAATGTTTTGAACATAAAGGAATGCTCTACTTTGTTGAATGGTTTTTCTGTGTCTATCAAGATGATCATATGGTTCTTATCTTTAAGTCTATTGATGTTGTGAATAACATTTATTGATTTCCATATATTGAAGCCTCCTTGCATCCCAGGGATGAATTCAAGTTGATCATGGTGCACAATTTTTTTGATGTGCCTTTGTATCCAATTCGCCAGAATTTTAATGAGGATTTTTGCATCTAGGTTCATCAGAGATATTGGTCTGTAGTTTTCTTTCTTTGAGGTGTCTTTGTCTGGTTTCAGAATCTGGGTGATGTTGGCCTCATAGAATGAATTTGGCAGAGCTTCCAGTTTTTCTATTTCCTGAATAACTTGAAAAGTATTGGTATTAATTCTTCTTTAAAGGTTTTGTAAAACTCTGCTGTATACCCATCCGGTCCTGGGCTTTTCTTGGTTGGTAGTCTTTTGATTGCTTCTTCTACTTCATCCATTGATATTGGTCAGTTTAAATTGTGTGTTTCCTCCTGACTCAGTCTGGTCAAATCATATGACTAAAGAAATTTATCGATGTCTTCACTATTTTCTATTTTATTGGAATACAGTTTTTCAAAATAATTTCTAATTTTCTTCTGTATTTATGTAGCATCTGTTGTGATATTGCCTTTTTCATCCCGTATGTTAGTAATTTGAGTTCTCTCTCTTCTTCTCTTCGTTAGCATGGCTAAGGGTCTGTCGATCTTATTTATCTTTTTGAAGAAGCACCTTTTAATTTTGTTAATTTTTTCAATAGTTTCTTTTGTTTCAATTTCGCTATGATTTTAATTATTTCTTTCCTTCTGCTACATTTTCTGTTGTTTTGCTCTTCTTCTTCTAGGGCTTTGAGATGAAGTGTGAGCTCATTTGTTTGTTTGTTTGTTTTTTCTATTTTGAGGAATGACCTCCAGGCGATGAATTTACCTCTTAAAACTTCTTTTCATTGTGTCCCATAGAATCTGATATGTTGTGTCTGTATTTTCATTTATCTCTAAGAATTTTTTGATTTCCTCCTTTATGTCTTCTCTAACCCATTGATTATTCAGTAACATATTCTTCATTTTGCATGTGATGTATGATTTTTTCTTCCTTCTTTATCATTGGTTCCAGGTTCATTCCATTATGATCACAAAAAATTCATGGTATTATATCCACCCCTTTATATTTACTGAGGGTTGCCCTATGGCATAACATATGGTCTATTTTTGACAAGGATCCATGTGCTGGTGAGAAAAAAGTATATCCACTTGATGATGGTTGATATATTCTATATATGTCAGTTAAGTATAGGGTATTGATTGTGATATTGAGTTCTATAGTTTCTTTATTCAACTTTTGTTTGGAGGATCTGTCCAATGGTGAGAGAGGTGAGTTGAAGTCACCCATAATTATTGTATTGTGGTCTATTTGATTCTTGAACTTGAGGATAAATTGTTTTATGAACTTCGCAGCACCATTATTTGCTGCCTGAATATTGATAATTGTTATGTCTTGTCGGTGAATGGTTTCTTTTAACAGTATATGAAGTCCTTCCTTATCCCTTTGATTAAATTAGTCTTGAGGTCGATTTTATTCGATAGGAGGATGGCCACCCCTGCTTGCTTACGAGGACCGTGTGCATGGTATAAATTTTCCCAATCTTTCACCTTCAGCCTGTGTATGTCTTTTCCATTCAGATGTGTCCCTTGGAGGCAACATATTGTTGGATTTGTTTTTTTTTTATTTCAAGTTACAAGCCAATGTCACTTTATTCGAGTGTTTAAGCCATTATCATTTAGAGTTACTATTGATATATGGTTTGTACTGCCACCCATGTTTTTTATATATATATATTTTTTTAATTAGTTTGATTCTCCATGATTTGCTTTTCCCCTTCCCTCTGTCATTACTGAGGCACTTCTCACTGATGGTTTTAATTGTTGATTTTCATTTCTTCCTCGTGTAGTGTTTTGCTCAAGATGCTTTGCAATGCTGGTTATCTGGCTGAAATTCTTTTAGCTTTTGTTTATCATGAAATATTTTTATCTCATTGTCTTATCTTAAGCTTAATTTTGCTGGATACATAATTCTTGGTTGGCATCCATTGTCTTTCAGTGTTTGAAGTACGTTGTTCCAGGATCTTCTCACTTCCAGCATCTATGATGAAAAATCCATTGTTAACTTTTTGGTTTACCCCTGATTGTAATGATTGTAATCTGCCTCCTTTCTCTGGTAGCTTTTAATATTTTCTCTTTGTTCTGTATATTGGATATCTTTATAACAATGTGTCTTGGCATTGGTCTACTGTGATTTTGTGTGCTCGGTGTCCTGTAAGCATCTACAATTTGTTTATCCGTTTCCATTTTTATTTCTGGAAAGTTTTTTGTAATTATTTCATTCACCAGGTTTCTCATTCCCTTGGTTTTAATCTCTGTACCTTCCTCTATCCATATGACTCATTAGTTTGGTTTTTTTTTTATGTTATCCCATATCTTTTGAATGTTTTCTCATAATTTTTTACAGCATTTCTTTGTTGGCTAGACTTTTTTCAAGATGATATATTTTGTTTTCATTATCTGACATTCTGTCTTCTACTTGCTCTACTCTGTTAGTGATACTCTCAATTGAGTTTTTAATTTGGTTTATCATTTCCTTGATTTCTAGAATTATTGTTTGATTTTTCTAATAATCTCTATCTCCTGATAAAGATGCTTAATTTCTCATTTTATCTGTTTATGTAATTCATTTTCAATGCGTTTTATCACTGTTTGTTTTTGCTGTCTCGTATCCTCTTTAAGGTTCCCTTCCATCTGTCTAAGGTATTACTTGAGTTCTTTATATGACCATTTTTCTGATGACTCTAGGTGCTCTTGAATATTTAGGCTGTCCTTCATTGTTCGTACTCATTTTCTTCCTTGTTTTTATATGCTGCTCATGTTACTTCTTCTTCTGTTTGACTACTGAGTTACTGCTTACTCTTATAAATTTATTTGATGCTTGGGAGGAAAGATATTTGAAGGGAAGGGAGAAGTCACTAAAGAGAATGAGAGTAGGCAGGTAGAATTCAAGGAAGGGGGAATAAGAAAAATGAAAAGAAATGAAAAGACAAAAGAAAAAAATAGAAAATAAAGAAAGAAAGTTTTAAGTAATGATGATGATTAAAAAATTGAAAATTAAAATTTAAAATAATAATAATAATAATAAAATAAAAAAATTAAAAAATAAAAACATTTTAAAAAGTTAAAGAACAACAATAACAAAAATGAAAATGAAAGAAAAAAATACAAATAAAAAAATAATAATAATACATGCAGTCCTAGAGTTCAAATAACTTCTCTTCCAGTAGGTGGAGCTGTGCGCACTGGGCCAAGCTTCTCCTCTCAATAAGTGAGAACCAATCACTGTGCAGCAGCTCTTCCTCCCAGACTGGGCGGGTCTCCAATTCTGAGTGCCTAGGGCTTTCTCTTGTGCTTCCTCAAGCCAGGCCCCACTCACCTGTGATGCTCACCACAATACTGGTTACAAGCCAGGCCTCTGCTCCTGGTAGCCCTGTTTCCATGAACGCCTGGGCACACTCTCCTTGTTTGCCTTCCTCAGACCCTAAGTTTGTAGAGCTTGGGGCTGAGAACCTCCAGCGAATTTGCTTGCCCTTCAGGAGCCATGGCCCCGGTAGGTGGTGTAAGAGACCTCAATTGTCAGCACTGGTGGGAGCGGTAGCAGGGAATTTCACGCCGCGAGTCCCGAGCCAATCTTGATTCCCTAGGTCTGGGTATCGCGCTCCTTGGAGAGCTGGGAGGGGCCATTACGGCAGAGGTGGGAAGGGCCCTTGAGGTTTCCCTGCGTTGTTGAGAGAGATGGCAATGGAATTACACACTTGTCGCGCTGGTTTCAATGAAGTTATCTCCTCCGCCTGTGACGTCAGTTCTCTGCCATGGTGGTATCCCATTCAAATGGTGACCGTTCGTTCCCTTTGCTGGGTGACCAATGCAACTGGTGGGTCCTGACTATCTCTCCCAAGCCCCATTTCAATCCTGTGGCCACTGCCTATGAAGGCTCAGTTGGCTTTTAACTCTCAATTCAGAAAACCGACCAGTTATTTCAGCGGGAATGTTAGTGCTGAGTCACAAAAACCAGACGAATCTAAGCTTGAATGCAGCCAATCCGGGCTTTGTGTGTGTTCTGAGGGGCCCAGACTGTTCACCCCAGATTCACAACAGGTCAATATTGCCTAGTGATTCTGAGCAAACAGCATTTACACAGTTTACGACTCCCTATGCCCGCGCAGCTGAAGAGATCAGAGACTTGATTTCTCCATGCCTGCCTTCATAATGGATCTCCTGTATTGCTACTTTTTAATATCTGTGCTTTTGCGTGTGTGTGTATATATATATGTGTATATATATATATATATATATATATATATATATATACTCTTTAGATTTTTCAAAATATGAAATATATGTGTCTTATTATGCACTCCCTAAATTCATTCATATTCATATCTGTGGATTTATAATCAACTTTCCACAAGATTATTTTCAGAAATAATCATCCACCTGAAATACATATTGTTTCCTAGTACTGAAAACTAAATTCAGTGAATGGTGCATACAAACCCTAATATTTCTACAGTTACTTAGCCAGTTTAAAATCAATGCAAGTTGATTTCTAGGGGACATGATGTGTATTTTGACTTTCATTTTTATTCAACACTTGTACGTTACTATGTCTTCAGTTTATGCACATCATGGGATATATATTTCAGTCACAAATTAGAAAATTTATAGGCATTTGTTTCACGATCAATCACTTCCTGATTCAGAACACATGTATCCCTCCATGTTTCTTGACTGGTCTTTTCATGAGACTTCTTTCCAAACACATTATTTTTGTTTAACATCATCATGTATAAAGCAAAACTCAAACACCATTCTTCATAAACCATAATCCTAATATTACCATTAGATATATAACTGGTTGGAATGAATGATTGTATATCAATATAAGATTTCTTATATATTTTCACATATCAATTCAATCCATTATTTAAAGTGGAATCAGTTACGTTATTTATTCATAGTATGGTCTATTCATGCATTATCTCTATATTAATAGACACAGGGTACACCTCTTTGTACCCCTAATACTAATGTATACGTCTTCAAAATATTGACCCCAAAAATGGTGAAAGAAATACTCATGTCACCTGATCTACAAATACATTTTATCACAGTAATATTCTGAACAAAAAAAAAAACATAAAAATGTAACACTTATGATTGTACAAAAGCCTAAAAGGAAAGTGAACGTGGATAACTAATAACATCCATGTCCAGGTTGCCTAATGCTCTCAAATGTCATTCCCATTCGTGACGACATATTTGTTTTTTCCTATGATTATGTATTCAAACTCAACCCTGTTGAAAATGTCTAATCCTATGACTCACTTTATACTTTGCCTGATTTCGTAATGTCTCTATTGACACCTGCTTTCCTACACATTTTCCCCAGTTCATCATTGTGACTAACTCTTCACATGTGCTGACAATTACATTCACTCTCCCAATGAAACCCTATTGCTAAAGAAGCTTTTTATTCCAAATCATATACTCACTCTTCTTCCTAAACCTACTGACTATCTTCCTAATCCTACTGACTATCCCTTTTTGACTGGATGTTCTCTTCTACATTCAATCATCCAAGGTACAAGGTCCTATGCCACTGTATTTCGATTTAACTGAGACAATTGTACAGAACATAATTCAACACTAAGTATCCAAATCAAGGGCTCAGTGCCCTTCTGGACTTCAAATCCTTCTTAGATTCCCGTTTTCATACATATATTTCACCTATATATTCTTATAAATATCGCAGGTTTCCAATCTCATTATTCATCCTGCAGAATGATTCCTAACCCAAATCGAACATATTATTAACCCTAACCATACACTAACTTTGCAGGAGAGCAGGAACAGTGTGTGTATTAAACTACAGGAATCTAGGGGATGTTCACCTGCTGAGAAACTCAAATGTTCATGCAGAAGTGATCCCTGTTGAAGATGAAGGCCGCTATGAATTACCTCAGAAAGCAAAAGTCATCTTCCATGGCAATCATCCTGGTCAGGATGAAGGGTTGTGTCTGAATCAATCTCTCTCTTCTTAATGTATAGAACATGGACCAAACCAGTCCTGTGTGGAAGCTGTTCCCGGGTGCTTACGGTTGATATAACATTCTAACTAGAGAAAGTGTCCCATGAAAATCAGGGCAGCCTCCACCTCATAGTATTTTGGAAGCAACTGTTAGGACAAAGTGGTTGCCAAGGCAGTGACATAATTCAGATCCTGAAGGAAGTGATCTCACCTCACTTCCTTGGTGATGGAACTCTCTGAACTTGAAATCCAGGAAGCCAGGCACCCAGAGACAGTCTCTGTCCTAGTCCCAGTGGTCTGACATATTTGGATTTACCAAGGACAGAGTCAGTCTTTCTTGGTACCTACAGATGTGAGGAAGGCCAAATGCCAGGAAACCTCTGAAGAGGGGCTTTTCCTGAGAAGACAGGTAGTGCCTCACCGCTGGCTCTTGAGAACTTCACAGAGTTGGCCAAGCAGACATGATCTGAGACAGGAGAGGTCATTTTGGAGGAACATAGTATGTCTCACCAGTCAGAGGATACTCCGGGGAGTCACAGACCTACTAGGGGGAAGGAGGTGCCTTTGTGGGTGTGGGTGTGAGTTTGTGGTTTTGTCTCATGTTCTGAGGATAGGTAGGAAAGGCGGTTTGTTTGGTATGGAGTGGAATATTTGTATTAAGTCCTTTGACAAGGCGAGTGTTCCTATGTGTGTGTGTATCCCACTGAGTCCATTGTTGTAGACATTAGAAAAGACAATGCATCAATGGATGTGTTCTGTCTAGTAGAAAGCTTCCCAGCATTCATCCTGCCCAATTCATGAGTGGACTCTGGCTTGCCTTATGGATGGGCAACACCTACAAGCTTCCTAATTTCCTGTTTTCTCTCTCAATTCTGGCGACTCTCCAGAATAGTATCATGGTTTTGTGTCCAAGATTTGTACCGTCTCCAAGATCTGTGACATTGCTATGTACTGGAAGCTGAAGGAAATGGCTAGCATCTCAGAAATCTCAGATATCTGTTGACCAGGAAAGTCTCAGTGGAGAAACCCTGCTTTGGTCCTTCTGCTTACCTATTGTTCTGTTGAATGTCAGGAAGTTTTTTGCCTCAAGACACCACTTTGTGAAGCCTGAAGAAAAGAGTTTTCAAATGGAAATGAAAGGGCATCACCTGTGGCTCTTTGCTTAATTGCTTAGGATTGGGATATGTCTGAATCAGCCTGTTGGCCCTGTGTGAGGCTGTGGCTTAGATTCTCAGCACCTGATGGATCTAAAGATAGATCCCATGCGTGCATCCAAAACCAAAATGGCAAAAAGATCAGATATTGTTGATGAACTCTCTTGCCTTCCTCTGGTAGGTTCCTGATATTCATCAAGTGAGAATAGGGATCCTTTGGGTCAAATGAGTTCTTCAAAGCCCTGCAGAGGCTAGGCCATAGGTGCTTGATTTTCATGACTGCAATTCACTTAAAGAATCTAAACCCCAAAGCTAGAAGGCCTCAAGTTGGAGAAGCCAAGCAATATTAAAGGCAGGCCTATTTGATCACTTCTGGTTCACAGAAAGAGAGTCCAGGCCACCCTGACTTTAGGCAAATGAGGGGCAGGGAGCTTATTTTAGACACTGTCGTGGGCTGCGTCCCTTATGGAAACCTCCAGCCAGAGGATATGATGAGTGTCTATATGGAAGAAGATGAGGGCCATGTGAGAGTGTTTGGTTTTAATTGTGGACATATGTCTGGCGGTTGGAAGAGATCACTGGGTCCACCTAGGCTTGCACTCTGGTGTGATTCCCCTTAGAGACTGAGTTCTTTTACTGATCTCAGAGAATTATTGCCAGGAATTGTGTTGGAATTTTAGATGGCCATGCATGAGAGTTGTCCTTGGAAAGTGACATCTAGGCCCAAGGTGACTTTCCACAGAGCACAGGGAATCTCAGCCAGGATATCACATGATATTATTCTTAAAGACTTGGCAGCCATATTTGAGAGTCAAAACACACATGGAACATACATTGTAGACCTCAATGGGCCTGGCTTAATCTGACTTTTGGCCACTTTTGGAAGCCTTGCCTGTAAGAATTCTCCAGAGTTTTCATTGAAATGAGCTTCCTCACCATTTAATGGTTTCTGAGTGAATTGAAATCCACAGTGCCTCCAACTTCAACCTTGAAAATTGGCTAGATCAATACCATGAAATTTTTGAAATTCCCATTACCGGGTAGCTCTGGAGAACATTTGAATGTCCTGTTGCTGATCATGAGTATACAAGAAGTGCCTTGATTGACTGGGTTTTATAAAAATGGTGTTTAACAGAGATGCCAGTAAGTTGGATCCTGCTGAGTAGTTGTACTAGAGTAGTGGATGGCAGGTGTGTAATAAAACATCTGTGGTGGGGGCATTTGGATCTGCCATTGGCTTCCAAATGGATTGTGACTGACATTTTGCAGCCAGTAGACCCTTATATGTAAAAGCATATTGTTATATGGAGAGGTTTTAGGGCAATGTTCAGAATCAGGTTGCTATGGAAAATGGGGCAAGCTATGTGGGATAGAAGACTGGTTGGTGCATTCTCCTGACGAACCTGACCCACCACACTTGACAGAACTCACTTCAGCACTGTGTCCCAGTTGAACTCCTTGTATTTCATGAAGCAAATACCAAACTCCCAGTGCAGCAGCAAGAAATACCACGAATAGTGGAGGATGACCAAATGGAATTACAGTCCACAAGGGGAGACATTTAGACCCCAGTGGCCACAGGTTACCTACAAATAGAAAATTCAGCACTGCTGCCTCATGTTCATCGGAAAATAAGAATCCATGTCATCCAGATCACATAGATGAAGACTCAGCTATGATGGTCTCACAACAAATGAAACTAATGCTCCTGACAACAGCATATATTTCATTGCCCAACCTCAGAGGCAGTTTCTCCAGATGTTAGGCTGGCAGAATTTCATGTTTGTGGAGTTTTTACCCTGTCCCTTACTTTTGGAAACTCCTCTACCACCTGCAAATTTGTGAACTCCTGAGCATTTTTCATTCCACATATGTATTCACAGATTTTCTAACTCTTCTCCTCTAATTGTGTCTTATGTGGGGCGAAGGTAATGTCAAGGCATTGTGCTGAATGAGAGTGGGAATTTTTTGTGTAGCACATATTTGCATACACATTGGATACATTTTCCAATTTTCCATTCAAAATACTGAATCCCTGACACTAACACATACCCTACTAGACTTTGACTTCTAATCCTAATATGGTGGAGAAAAATAACCCAAACAGAATAGAAATACAAGATGTTCACAGGAGGCATGGTGTATAGTTGGACTTGCCTTTCGTATGATAAATGGTAGGTGTTATAAATCTAGCGAATTTTAATTGAAATAGTTCTCCATGTGTTTTAAAAGTTAACAAATATGTGAATGACTGTCTCCCTTTCTCTGTAGCCTATTCATCACATGTATTTTCATATGCACATTTAGAATTCTACCTGGTATCACTCGTACATTTTGTGAGGTGGCTGGCCTGGCAGATGCAAATTGTGAGAAGAGATCACTCCTACTAAACGCTGTTGGAACTGAAAATACAACATATGAGTGAGCATCTTAGTTGAACAACATAAATCCATGTTCATTAAAATGAATATTTTTGGATCTGTGGATGATATATTATTTCATGGTGAATTTCGATTGGCATACATAATGCTACTTTTTAATGTCTGTGAGTGTATATATATATATATATATATATATATATATATATATATATTCACTCTCCAGATTTTTCAAAATATGAAGTATATTTTTCTTATTATACACTCCCTAAATTCATTCATATTCATGTATGTGGATTTATAATCATGTTTTCACAAGAATATTCTCAGAAATATTCATCCACCTGAAATACATATTTGTTTCTTAGTACTGAAAACTAACTTCGGGGGATCATATGATGGTGGTGAAGGGAGTGCATCACCCCCATGTACCGTGTCACTGTGCGGGAGAATGATGAGTTATAACGGCTAAAATATATCTTGTTAGAAATTTCCAGGAAATTGGGGTGCTCCAAAACCTAGTGGACATATTTCCATCTCACAAGGATCAGCTACGCGAGCTCAAACACGAGTGATTTGTCCGCACGGAGCGTCATGCTGCTTATTCAGGAAATCGGTCTGTGGCTAGAGTCTGCGGCGCGCACTGGGAAACGAAGAGATAGCAATGCAAATATACAGCGGTGTGGATTCTGTGGGCTCCTGCCAGGTATGCAATCACTGTGCTAAGTGCTGAATTCTTTGTTTGAGATGGGGAAGGATGCAGTCCAATTCGGTTCTCCACACCGGTCAGACCACAGAGGAAGCCAGCGGCCACTATCTTGCAGAGCTGATGTCACCATCCCTGTTTTTGACTGATCGAAGCTCATTCAGCTATAGAACAGGTAATTTCAGGATGCCATTCACCTTTGTGTTGCAGACAAATTACTCAGGCTCAGTGCTAAAGAACCTGCAGAAACTCCGTCTTGGAGCCTGCTCCTATTAGAACATAAACAAAGCCCAGAGCGGCCGAATTCCACGTCTCGGAACTGATCTGGCCCAGGGCTAAAGAACCCGCGGAAACTGCTTCTCGGTCCGGGTCTTGCTGAATACTGTGGAGGTAAATATCAACCGAGCCTTCATAGGCAGTGGAAACAGGATTGAGACACGGCTTGTGAGGGCCGGTCAGGACTCACTCATTGCTTTGGTCACCCAGAAAAGGGAACGAAATGCTGCCTTTCACATGGGATACCAACATGGCAAATTTCTGATGTCATCAGAAAGCAGCAGAGGAGATAACTTCATTGATACCAGCAGTGACAGAAACAGTTGGTCTCCTGGTGAAGAAAGTGAGTCACAAACACCTGGGTCTCTCTCACTTTGTCATCAAGCCAGAGGGGCAGAGCAGAGCAGCTGCCCGTGACTGGAACAGACCCAGTGACACACCTGCATGGTAGTTACGTCAACCCAATTGGAGTAGAGGCAGAACAGAGCCGCCGCCCGTGCACAGAACAGGCCCAGCGACCCGCAGGTGTGGTAGTCACGTCACCCCAATTGGAGTAGTTGCAGAGCAGAGCCTTCTCCCACGCCTAGTAAAATCCCAGTGGGTCACTGGCATGGTAGTCACATCACCCCAATAGGAGTAGGGGCAGAGCAGAGCCTTCGCCCACGCCCAGAACAGGCACAGCAACCTGCCGGCATGGTAGTCACGACACACCAATTGGAGTAGGGGCAGAGCAGAGCCACCACCCGCGCCCGCAAGGTAGCAGACCTGCACCTGACCAGAAGAAGAGGCCCAGCGGCCGGCTGGCGCGGCAGACACTTTACCATATTTGGAGTAGGGGCAGAACAGATCTGTAGCCCGTGCTCACAAGGTAGGCAGACCTGCGACCAACCGGCGGACCAGGCACAGCGGCCCGCCGGCGTGGTAGTCACGTCACCCCAATTGGAGTAGGAGTAGAGCAGTGCCGCCGCCCACGCCTGCAAGGTAGGCAGACCTGCGACTGATTGGCAGAACACCACAGGGGTCCACGGGCGTGGTAGACACGTCACACCAATTGGAGGAAAAAATAAATAAAATGGACCACCCCTAGCCATGCTAACGATGAGGAGAGAGAACTCAAATTACTATCATACGGGATGAAAAAGGCAATATCACAACAGATATTTCAGAAATACAGAAGATAATCAGAAATTACTTTGAATCCTTATACTCTAAAATAATAGAAGATAGTGAAGGCATCAAAAAATTTCTTAAGTCATATGATCTGACCAGAGTGAGTTAGGAGGATATAGACAACCTAAACATACCAATATCAATTGAGGAAATAAAAAAAAAAAACATCCAAAGATTACCAACTAAGAAAATCCCAGGACCGTATGGGTATACAGCAGAGTTTTACAAAACATTTAAATATGAACTAATACCAATACTTTTAAAGCTATTTCAGAAAATTGAAAAAGAGGGAGATCTTCCAAATTCATTCTATGAGGCCAATATCACCCTGATTCCTACACCAGATAGACACTTCAAAGAAAGAAGACTAAAGACCGATATCTCTAATGAACCTAAATGCAAAAATCTTAAATTAAATTCTGGCAAATCAGATACAAAAACATATCAAAAAAATGTGCACCATGATCAAGTAGGATTCATCCCTGGGATGCAAGGAGGGTTCAATATACGAAAATCAATAAATGTTATTCACCACATCAATAGACTTAAAATAAAAACCATATTATCATCTAGATAGATGCAGAAAAAGCATTCGACAAAGTACAGCATCCCTTTATGTTCAAAACTCTAGAAAAACTAGGAATAACAGGAACATTCCTCAATATTGTAAAAGCAATCTATGCTAAACCGCAGGCTAGCATCATTCTGAATGGAGAAAAATTGAAGACATTCCCTCTAAAATCTGGAACAAGACAGGGATGCCTGCTCTCACCACTTTTGTTCAATATAGTTATCAAAAGACTGGCCAGAGCAATTAGACAGATGAAAGAAATTAAAGGCATATAAATAGGAAAAGAATAACTTAAATTATCACTATTGCAGATGACATGATTCTATACCTAGCAGACCCAAAAGATTCTACAAAGAAACTAATAGAGCTAATAAATGAATTCAGCAAAGTGGCAGGATATAAAATCAACACGCATAAATCAAAGGCATTCCTGTATATCAGTGACAAATCCTCTGAAATGGAAATGAGGACAACCACTCCATTCACAATATCCTAAAAAAAAAATGGGAATCAACCTAACAAAAGAGGTGAAAGTCTTATACAATGAAAACTACAGAACCCTAAAGAGAGAAATAGAAGATCTTAGAAGATGTAAAAATATACCCTGTTCATGGATAGGCAGAACTAACATTATCAAAATGGCGATATTACCAAAAGTTCTCTATAGGTTTAATCCAATGCCAATCAAAATCCCAAAGGCATTTCTTGTAGAAATAGAGAAAGCAATCATGAAATTCATATGTAAAAATAAAAGACCCAGAATTGCAAAACAATGCTAAGCAGGAAGTGTGAATCAGGCGGTATAGCGATACCAGACTTCAAACTATACTACAGAGCAATAGTAACAAAAATAGCATGGTACTGGTACCAAAACAGGCAGGTGGACCAATGGTACAGAATAGAGGACACAGAAACCAATCAACAAAACTACAACTATCTTATATTTGATAAAGGAGCTAAAAGCATGCAATGGAGGAAGGATAGCATCTTCAACAAATGGTGTTGGGAAAACTGAAAATCCATATATAACAAAATGAAACTGAATCCCTTTTTCTCACCACGCACAAAAGTTAACTCAAAATGAATCAAGGACCTTGATATCAAATCAGAGACACACTGTCTGATAGAAGAAAAATTTGGTTACAATGTACATACTGTGGGGTTGGGCTCCAAATTCCTCAATAGGACACCTATAGTACAAGAGTTAATAACTAGAATCAACAAATGGGACTTACTCAACTAAAAAAGTTTTTTCTCAGCAAAAGAAACAATAAGAGGTAAACAGGGAGCCTACATACTGGAAAGAAATCTTTACTACTCACACTTCAGATAGAGCCCTAATATCCAGAGTATACAAAGAACTCAAAAAATTAGACAATAAGATATCAAATAACCCAATCAACAAATGGGCCAAGGACCTCAACAGACACTTCTCAGATGAGGACATACAATTAATCAACAAGTACATGAAAAAATGCTCACCATCTCCAGCAGTCAGAGAAATGCAAATCAAAACCACCCTAAGATACCATCTCACTCCAGTAAGATTAGCAGCCATTATGAAGTCAAACAACAAGAAGTGCTGGCAAGGATGTGGGAAAAGAGGTACACTTGTACATTGCTGGTGGGAATGCAAATTGGTGCAGCCAATTTGGAAAGCAGTATGGAGATTTCTTGGAAAGCTGGGAATGGAACCACCATTTGACCCAGCTATTCCCCTACTCAGTCTATTCACTAAAGACCTAAAAAGAGCATGCTACAGGGACACTGCTACATCGATGTTCATAGCAGCACAATTCACAACAGCAAGACTGTGGAACCAACTTAGATGCCCTTCAATAGAAGAATGGATAAAAAAATGTGGCATTTATACACAATGGATTATTACTTTGCATTGAAAAATAAAAAATCATAGAATTTGCAGGGAAATGGATTGCATTAGACTAGATTATGCTAAGTGAAGCTACACAATTCCTATAAAACAAATGCCAAATGTCATCTTTGATATAAGGAGAGTAACTAAGAACAGATAGGGATGAAGAGCATGACAAGATGATTAACATTAAACAGGGATGAGAGGAGGAAGGGAGGGAGAAGGGAAATTGCATGGAATTGGAAGGAGACCCTCTGGGTTATACAAAATTACATACAAGAGGAATTGAGGGGAAAGGGAAAAATAATACAAGGGGGAGAAATTTATTACAGTAGAGGGAGTAGAGAGAGAAGTGGGGAGGGGTGGGGAGGCCAGGGGGAATAGTAGAGGATACGAAAGGCAGCAGAATACAACAGACACTAGTATGGCAATATGTGAATCAATGGATGTGTAACTGATGTGATTCTGCAATCTGTATACAGGGTAAAAATGGGAGTTCATAACCCACTTGAATCAAAGTGTAAAATATGATATATCAAGAACTATGTAATGTTTTGAACAACCATAAATAAAAATAAAAAAAAAACTCTCTTTGGTGAATAATGCATGCAATTCTAATATTTCTACAGTAACTGACCCAGTTTAACATCAATGCAAGTAGATTCCTATTGGACATGATGTGTATTTTGACGTTCACTTTTATTAAACACTGGTACATTACTATTTCATCAGTTTATGCACATAACAGGATATATATATATTTCATTCACAATTTAGAAAATTTATAGGCACTTGTTTCACTTTCAATCACTTCCTGCTTCAGAACACATGAATTCCTCCATATTTCTTGATTGGTCTTTTTATGAGACTTTTTTCCAAACATATTATTTTCGATTTCCATAATCACTTTTGAAACAAAACTCACACACACTTCATGATAAACAATAACCCTAAGATTACCATTAGATATATAACTGGTTGGAGTGAATGATTGTATGTCAATATATGATTTCCTATATATTTTCAGATATCAATTCAATCCATTATTTAAAGTGGAACCAGTTATAATATTTATTCACAGTATGGTCTATTCATGCATTATCTCTATATTCAAAGACACAGGGTACACCACTTTGTACCCCCAATACTAATTTATATGTCTTCAAATATTGCTCCCAGTAATGGTGGAAGAAATACTCATGTCATATGATCTACATACACATTTGATCACAATATTTTTCTGGGCACAAAATGCAAAGATCACACTTATGATTGTACCAAATCCTAAATGGAAAGTGAAAATGGATTACTAAAACGATAAATGTCCAGGTTGCCTAATGCTTTCAAATGTCATTCCTATTGGTGACGACATATTTGTTTCTTCCTAAGATTATGTATTCAATCTCAACCCTATTGAAAATGTCTAATCCTATCACTCACTGTATAATTGCCTCATTTCATAATGTCTGTATTGATATTTTCCTTTTTACATATTTTCCCAAGTTCATCATGTGACTGACTCTTCACATGTGCTGAAATTTACATTCACTCTATAACAAAAACCCTATTGCTACAGAACTTTTGCCCCAAATCCTATACTCACTCTATTTCCTAAACCTACTGACTACCTTCCTAATCCCACCGACTATCTCAATTTGAGTGGATGTTCCTTTCTAAAATCAATCATCCAAGGTGTAAGGTCCTATGCCATTGATTATCGATTTATCTGAGACATCTGTGCAGAACGTAATTATAAGCTAAGTATCCCAATCAAGGGCCTAATGCCCTTCTGGGCTTCAAATCTTACCTAGATTTCTGTTTCCATACTTATATTTCACCTCTATAATCTTATAAATATCGCAGGTTCCCAATACTATTAATCATCCTTCGCAATGATTCGTAACCCAAATCGAACATGTTATTAACCCTAACCATACACTCTTACCTTAATCTAACTTTGCAGAAGAGCAGGGACAGAGTTCGTCTTACAATACAGGAATGTAGGGTATCTTCCTCCTGCTGAGAACCTCAAATGTCCATGCAGATTTGATCCCTGGAGAAGATGTAGGCAGCTATGAAGGACCTGAGAGAGCAAATGTCATCTTCCATCGCAAACAACCTTCCCAGGATGAAGGGTTGTGTCTGAATAAGCCTCTCTCTTGTTAATGTAGAGAAGATAGACCAAACCAGGCATGTGTGGAGAGCTGTTCCGGGGTCCCTATGGTTGATATACCATTCTAACTTGTAAAAGTGTCACAGGAAGAAAGGGCAGCCTCCATCTCATAGGAGTATTGTAAGCAACAGTTAGGACAAAGTGGTTGCCAAGGCAATGACCTCAAAGAATTCCTGAAGGAAGTAATCTCACCTCACTTCCTTGGTGATGGAACTCTCTGAACTTGGAATCCGGGAAGCCAGGCACCCAGAGCCAGTCTCAGTCCCAGTCCCAGTGGTCTTATTTTTTGGATTTACCAAGGACAGAGTCAGTCTTTCTTGGTACCTACTGAGGTGAGGATGGACAAATGTCAGGAAAGCTCTAAAGAGGGGCCTTTCCTGAGAAAGCAGATAGTGGCTCACCGCTGGCTAGTGACAACTTCACAGATTTGGCCAAGGAGACCATATGTGACACAGGACAGGCGATTTCATCAGAACATAGTTTGGCCCACCAGTCAGAGGACACTCCCAATAGTCACAGACCTACTTGGGGGAAGGAGCTTCCTTTGTGTGTGTGGGTGTGGGTTTGAGATTTTGTCTCATGTTCTGAGAAAAGGTAGGAAAGGCGGTTTGTTTGGTTTGGAGTGAACTGTTTCTGGTAAGTCGTTTGACAAGGCCAGTGTTTCTTTGTCTGTGTATCCCACTGTGTCCGTGGTTTTAGATATTAGAAAAGAGAATGAATCATTGGATGTGTCCTGTCTAGACTCAACTTGCCCAATTTATGAATGGACTGCGGCTTGACTTATGGGTGGACAACTCCAACAATCTTCCTAAGTTCCTGTTTTCTTCCTGAATTCTGCCTAATTTATGAATGGACTGCGGCTTGACTTATGGGTGGACAACTCCAACAATCTTCCTAAGTTCCGGTTTTCTTCCTGAATTCTGGCCACTCTCCAGAATAGGCTCATGGTTTTGTGTCCAAAATATGTACCACCTCCAAGCTCTGTGACATGGCCATGTACTGGATAGCTGAAAGAAATGGGAGCATCTCAGAAAACTCAGATATCAGTTTGACCAGGAAATTCTAAGTGAAGAAACCCTGCTTTGGGCCTTTTGCTCATCAATTGTTCTGTTGCCCTGAATGTCAGGAAGGCCTTTGCCTCAGGCCACACCATTGTAGAGCCTAAAGAAACAGTTTTCAAATGGAAATGAAAGGGCATCACCTGTGGCTCTTTGCTTAATTGCTTTGGAAAGGGATGTGTCTGAATCAGTCTTTTGGCCTTGTGTGAGACTGTGGCTTAGATTCTCAGCACCTGATGGATCTAAAGAAGGATCCCATTTGTGCATCCAAAACCAAAATGGACAAAAGAGCAGTCAGTGTGGATGAAGTCTCTCGCATTCCTCTGTAAGTGTCCTGTTCTCCATCATGTGAGAACAGTGATCATTTGGTTCAAATGTGTTCCTCAAAACCCTGCAGAGGCTAGCCCATAAGTGCTTTTTTTTCTCAAGACTCCAATTCACATAAAGAATCTAAAACACACAGTCAGTAGGCTCAAATTGGAGAAGCAGTGCCATATTAATGTCAGGCCTATTTGATCACTCTTGGTTCACTGGAAGGATGTCCTGGCCACCCTGATTTTAGGCAAAAGAGGGGCAAGGGAGGTTATATTGGACACTGTCTTGGGCTGCACCCCTCATGGAAACCTCCAGCCAGAGGTTATGATGATTGTGTAAATGGAAGAAGATGAGTGCCATGTGGAAGTGTTTTGGATTTAATTGTGGATATTTGTGTGACAGTTGGAAGACATAACAAGGTCTACCTGGGCTTGAACTCTGGTGTGATTCCCCTTATAGACTGAGTTCAGGAACTGATCTCAGAGAAGTATTGCCATGTATTGTGTTGTGATTTAAGAGGCCATGTATGAGAGTCACCCTCGGAAACTGATATCTAGCCCCAGAGTGGCTTTCCACAGAGCTCTGGGAATTTCAGCCAAGATATCACATGATTTCATTCGAAAGACTTGGCAGCCATAGTTGAGAGTGAAAACACACATGGACCTCATATTGTAGACCTTAATGGGCCTGGCTTAATGTGACCTTTTGGCCATTCTTTGGGAAGCCTTGCCTGTGAGGGTTCTCCAGACCTTTCATTGAAATAATCTTGCTCACCATTTACTGGTTCCTGAATGAATTGAAACCCACAGTGCCTCCAACTTCATCCTTGAAAAATGTCTAAATAAATACCATGAAATTTTTGAAATTCCCATGACCAGGTGGCACTGGAGAACCTTTGGATATCCTGTTGCTTATCATGGATGTACCAGACAGTGCCTTGCTTGACTGGGTTTCATGAAAATGGTGTAGAACAGAGGTGCCAGAAAGTTGCAGCCTGCTGAGAAGTGGGCCTAGAGCTTTGGTGGGCAGGAGTGTGATAAAACATCTCTGTTGGAGCAATGTGGATCTTCCATTGGCTTCCAAATGCCTTGTGGATTACATGAAGCAGCCAGCAGACCCTTGTAATTAAAGGCATCTTGTTATATGAAGAGGATTCAGGGCAATGTTCAGAATCAGGTTGCTATGGACAAGGATGCAATGTGGCAAGCTTTGAGGGATAGAAGCGTGGTTGGTGCGTTCTTCTGCAGACTCTGAACCACCGCACATGGCAGAACTCCCTCCAGCACTGTGTCTCAGTTGAACTCCTTGAATTTCATGAAGCAAATACCAAACTCCCAGTTCAGCAGCAAAAACCCCACAAAAAGTGGAGGAGGACCAAATGGCTTCACAGTCCAACGGGGAGACACTTAGCCCCCAGAGGCCACAGTTTACCTAAAAAGAAGAAAATCAACACTGCTACCTCATGTTCATTGGAAAATAAGATACCATGTCCTCCACATCACATAGAGGCAGACCCAGCTTTGATGGTCTCACTACAAAGGAAGCCAATTCTCCTGACAACAACATAATTTTCACGTTCCCAAACTCAGAGGCAGTTGCTCTAAAAGTTTTTAGGCCAGCAGAGCTCCATGTTTGTGGAGTGTTTACCCTGTCCCTTACTTTTGGAAACTCCTCTACAACCTCCAAGGTTGTGAATTCCTGAGCATTTTCCATTCCAGATATGTATTCACTGATTTTCTATCTATTCTCCTCTAACTGTGTCTTACTTGGGGTGAAGGTAATTTCAAGGCATTGTTCTGGATGAGAGTGGGAGGATATTTGTGCAGCATATATTTGCATACAAATTGGATTCAATTTCCAATTTTCCTTTTGAAATACTGAATCCCTGACACTAACCCATACCTACAAGACTCAGACAACTCATCCTAATATGATAGAGAAAAATAACACAAACCTATAGAAATACAAGCAGTTCATTGGAGGCATGTTGTATAGTTGGACTTGCATTTTGCATTATACAAGGTAGGAGTTATAAATCTGGTCAATGTTTAATAGAAAAAGATCTCCATGTGTTTTTAAAGTTAACAAATATGAGAATTCATGTTTCCCTTTCTCTTTAGCCTATTCACACTTGTATATTTATATGCATATATAGAATCCTACCAGGTATCACACGTACATCTTTGTGAGGTGGCTGACTTGGCAGATACAAATTGTGAGAAGAGATCACTCCTACTAAACGCTGTTGGAACTGAAAATTCAACCTATAGGGAGCGTCCTAGTAGAACAACATTATACATAAACTCATGTTCAGTAAAATAAACATTTTTGCATCTGTGGATGATATATAATTACTGATGAATTTCGATTGGCATTTATATTGCTTCTTTTTAAGGTCTGTGAGTGTTTTTTATTTGTGTGTGTGTGTGTGTGTGTATACACTCTCCAGATTTTTCAAAATATGAAATATATGTGTCTAATATACACTCTCTAAATTCATTCATGTTCATGTATGTAGATTTTTAATCAACATTTCACAAGATTATTCTCAGAAATATTCATCCACCTGAAATACATATTTGTTTCCTAGTACTGAAAACTAACTTCGGGGAATGATGGATACAAATCCTAATTATTCTACAGTAACTGACCCAGTCTAACATCAATGCAAGTAGATTCCTATGGGACATGATATGTAATTCTTTATTCATTTGTATTCGACACTGGTACATTATTATTTCTTCAGTTTTTGCACATCATAGATATACATTTCATCCACAAGTTCACAAATTTATAGGCATTTGTTTCAAATTTAATCACTTTTTGCTTCAGAACACATGTATTGTCAGGGTTTCTTTACTGGTATTTTCATGAGTCTTCTTTCCAAACACATTATTTTCGATTTCCAAAGTCACTTTTGAAGCAAAACTCACACACTCTTCATGATAAACCAAAACACGAATATTACCATTAGATGTATAACTGCTTGGAATGAATGATTGTATATCAATATACAATTTCCTGTAATTTTTCAGATATTAGATCAATTCATTTTTTAAAGTTGAAAAAAGTTATATTATTTATTCACATTAGGGTCTATTTATGCTTTATCTCTATATTCATAGACACAGGGTACACCTCTTTGTACCCCCGATTCTAATTTTACATCTTCAATATATTGCTCGCAGAAATGGTGGAAGACATACTCATGTCACCTGATGTACATATACATTTAATCAAAGTAATATTCTGGACAAAAAAATGTAAAGGTCACATTGATGATTGTACCAAAGCCTAAATGTAAAGTGTACATGGATTACTAAAAACATCCATGTCCAGGTTGCCTAATGCTGTCAATTGTCAATCCTATTGGTGACTACATATTTGTTTCTTCCTAATTTATATATTCAAACTCAACCCTGTTGAAAATGTCTAATCCTATCACTCACTTTATACTTTGCCTGATTTCGTAATGTTTCTATTGATATCTGCTTTTTTACATATTTTCCCAAGTTGATCCTAGTGACTGACACTTCATATGTGCTGACATTTACATTCACTCTATAATCGAAACCCTATTGCTAAAGAACTTTTGGTCCAAATCCTATACTCACTCTTCTTTCTAAACCTACCGACTATCTTCCTAATCCTACCGACTATCCCTTTTTGATTGGATGTTCTCTTCTACATTCAATCATCCAAGGTTAAAGGTCCTATGCCATTGTATATCGAATTATCTGAGACAACTTTGCAGAGCATAATTCAAAGCTAAGTATCCCAATCAAGGGAAAAACCCTTCTGGGCTTCAAATCATACCTAGATTTCTGTTTTCATACTTATATTTCACCAGATCTTAGAGAAGACGGACCATTTCAGGGGAACATAGTATGGCCCACCTGTCAGAGGACAATCTGGATAGTCACAGACCTAATTGGGGGAAGGAGGTGCCTTTGTGGGAGTGGGTATGGGTTTATTGTTTTGTCTCATGTTCTGAGAATAGATGGGAAAGGCGGTTAGTTTGGTTTGGTGTGGACAGTTTCTAGTAAGTCATTTGACAAGGCAAGTGTTTCTATGTCTGTGTATCCCACTGTGTCCGTTGTTGTAGATATTGGAAAAGAGAATGCATTAATGGATGTGTACTGTCTAGTGTAAATCTTCCCATAATTCAACCTGCCCAATATATGAATGGAGTGCAGCTTGTCTTGTTGATGTGCAACACCTGCTATCTTTCTAAGTTGCTGTTTTCTTCTTGAATTCTGGCCACTATCCAGAATAGGCTCATGGATTTGTGTCCAAAATATGTACCACCTCCAAACTCTGTGACATGGCCATGTACTGGATAGCTGAAGAGAATGGCGAGCATCTCAGAAAACGCAGATATCAGTGTTACCAGGAAAGTCTCAGTGGAGAAACCCTGCTTTGGGCCATTTGCTTACTTATTGTTGTTTTGCACTGAATGTCAGGAAGTTCTTTGCCTCAATCCACCACTTTGTGAAGCCTGAAGTAAACAGTTTTCAAATGGAAATGAATGTCATCACCTGTGGCTCTTTGCTTAATTGCTTTGGGAAGGGATGTGTCTGAATTAGTCTCTTGGCCATGTTTGTGTCTATGACTTAGATTCTCAGCACCAGATGGATCTAAAGAATGATCCCATGTGTGCGTCCAAAACCATAATGGCAAAAAAAAAAACCATTCATTATGGATGAAGTCTCTTGCCTTCCTCTGTTATGTTCCTGAACTCCATCAAGTGAGAATAGGGATTCTTTGGGTCAAATGAGTTCTTCAATTCCCTGCAGAGGTGCTTGGGTTTTCGCATAACTCCAAATCACATAAAGAATTGATACCTGAAATCAGTAGGCGTCAAATTGGAGAAACACAGAAGTATTAACAGCAGGCTTATTTGATCACTCCTCGTTCACAGAAACGGTGTCCAGGCCACCCTGACTTTAGGCAAATGAGGGGCTAGCGAGCTGATTTTGGACACTGTCTTGGCTTTTCTCATGACTCCAATTCACATAAAGAATCTAGACCCCACAGTCAGAGAGCCTCAAATTGGATAAGCGGAGCAGTATTAAGGGCAGGCCTATTTGATCGCTCCTGATTCACAGGAAGGGTGCCCAGGCCACCCTGAAGTTAGGCAAAAGAGGGGCAAGAAGCTTATTTTGGACATTCTCTTGGGCTGCACAACTCATGGAAAACTCCAGGAAGAGGTTATGATTAGTGTCTATATGGAAGAAGAATAGGGCCATGAGGGAGTATTTTGGTTTTAATTGTTTTCATTTGAGTCACGGTTGGAAGAATTGTCTGGGTCCACCTGGACTTGAACTCTGGTGTGATTCTCCTTATAGACTGAGTTCTGGAACTGACCTGAGAGAAGTATTGCCATGAATTGTTTTGGGATTTTAGGAGGCCAGGCATGAAGTTGCCATTGGAACCTGAGATCTAGGCACAGGTTGGCTTTCCACAGAACACTGGGAATCTCAGCCAGGATATTACATGATTTTATTCTGAAAGACTTGGCATGCATTATTGAGATTCAAAACACACATGGACCTCGCTTTATAGACCTCAATTGGCCTCGCTTCATGTTACTTTTTGGCCACTCTTTGGGTAGCCTTGCCTGTGAGAGTGCTCCAGAGCTTTCCCTGAAATTAGCTTCCTAACCCTTTAATGGTTCCTGAATGAATTGCAAACCACAGTGCCTCCAACTTCATCCGTGAAAAATTGCTAGATAATTACCATGAAATTTTTAAAATTGCCATGACCAGATGTCACTGGCGGACCTTTGATGTCCTGTTGATGATCATGAATATACCAGACAGGGCCTTGATTGACTGGGTTTCAGGAAAATGGTGTAGAACAGAGATGCTGGTAAGTAGAAGCCTAGTGAGTAGTGGGCATAGAGAAGTGTTACGCAAGTGAGTGATAAAACATCTGTGGTGGGGCCATGTGGATCTTCCATTGGCTTCCAAATGGCTTGAGACTGACATGGTGCAGCCATCAGACCCATATACGTAAAGGCATATTTTTATATGGAGAGGTTTTAGGGCAATGTTCAGAATCATGTTGCTATTGTTAAGGGGGCAAGCTACGTGGGATAGAACCCTGGTTGGTGCATTCTCCTGGAGACCCTGCACACCACAGCTGACGGAACTCCCTTCAGCACTGTTTCCCATTTGAACTCGTTGTATTTAATGAAGCAAATACCAAACTCCCAGTGCAGCAGCAAGAAACACCACGATAATTGGAGGATGACCAAGTTGTTTCACAGTCCACACGGGGAGACACTTAGCCCTCAGTGGCCACAGTTTACCTACAAAGAGAGAATTCAGCACTGCTGCCTCATTTTTATTGAAAAATAAATAACCATGTCCTCCAGGTCACATAGATGCAGATCGAGCTTTGATTGTCTCACTACAAATAAAGCTAAAGCTCCTGAAAACAACATATATTTTAAGTGCCCAACCTTAAAGGCAGATTCTCAAAAGTCTTTAGGCCAGCAGAGCTCCATATTTGTGGAGTGTTTACCCTGTCCCTTACTTTTGGAAACTCCTCTACCGCCTCCAAAGATGTGAAATCTGGAGCATTTTCCATTCCTGATAGGTATTCACAGATTTTCTAACTCTTCTCTTCTAATTGTGTCTTACTTGGGGCGAAGGTAATGTCAAGGCATTGTTCTGGAGGAGAGTGGGAAGAATTTTCTGTAGCATATATTTGCATAAACATTGGATTCAGTTTTCTATTTTCCATTCAAAATACTGAATCCCTGACTCTAACCCATACCCGACCAGACTCTGACTACTAATTCTAATATGATGGAGAAAAATAACCCAAAAAGAATCGAAATACAAGCAGTTCAGAGTAGGCCTGGTGTATTGGTGTACTTTTCTTTTGCATGATACAGAGTTGGAGTTATGAATCTAGTCAATTTATTGTTGAAATAGTTGTCCATGTATTTTTAAGGTTAACAAATATGTGAATTCCTGTCTCCCTTTCTCTGTATTCTTATATGCACATATAGATTCCTCCCTGGTACCACACGTACATTCTTGTGAGGTGGCTGACTTGGCAGATACAAATTGTTAGAAGAGATTACTCCTACTAAACTTCTTGGAATTGGGTATTCAACCTATGGTTGAGCTTGCTAGTTGAACAGCATTATACATAAATCCATGTTCAGTAAAATTAATGTTTTTAGATCTGTGGATGATATATATTTTATAATGAATTTTGATTGACATATATATTGCTACTTTTTTGTCTGTGTGTGTGTTTTGTGTATATATATATATATATATATATATATATATATATATATATACACTCCAGATTTTTCAAAATATGAAATATATGTGTCTTATATACACTCCCTAAATTCATTCATGTTTATTATGTGGATTTATAATCAACTATTCACAAGATTATTCTGAGAAATATTCATCCACCTGAAATTTGCCTAATGCTCTCAAATGTCAATCCTAATTGTGACTACATATTTGTTTCTTCCTAAGATTATATATTTAAAATCAACCCTGTTCAAAATATCTAATCCTATCACTCACTTTATACTTTGCCTGATTTTGTAATGTCTCTATTGATATCTGCTTTCCTACATATTTTCCCCAGTTCATCATTGTGACTGACTCTTCACCTGTGCTGACATTTACATTCACTCTCTAATCGAAACCCTATTGCTAAAGAAATTTTTTTCTAATTCCTATACTCACCCTTCTTCATAAAAGTACTGACTATCTTCCTAATGCTACAGACTATCGTTTTTGACTGAATGTTCTCTTCTACATTCAATCATCCAAGTAAATGTGGGGCGAGCTTCAGAGGAGGAGACCACCAACAGACTATCTCTTGCAACATCAATGCGTTTTTTGGGTGTCCAGCATGCTGGGGCTCAGAGATCACTTGAATAGAGCAGATAGCCCTGAGAATAGCTTAAATAGAGCTTATATACTTTCCCTGGAGAGGGCAGGGAGGGAATTTTATTGATGGGTCAGGGTGAGTGGGTGGTTTGCATTCAACTGGGTGAGGGAGTACATTCTGTAGTTGGGCAGTTGGGGACAGAACATTCTGGGAACAAGATTTGCAAGCATTTCTCAAGATTTCAATAGTGTTTTGTTAAGCATACAGAAAAACAAGAAGTGACAAGTACCTATTTTATTAACCTTTAATTCCCCACTTCTTCTTCTGGCTACTTTTAATCATAAAAATGATCATTGGAGGGTGTCACATTCTATGTCTGCTAGTGGGGTATTACCATAAGTTTAACTCGTCCAATTTGAGCCTGGAGAAAAGAAATTACACGGTTGAGCAAACAGGATTTTATAGTTAGCAATAATATGAGGATTATTATTGGACCGTCCAGGGTTGATTAAAACGTAGTTAACCAGGAGGAGTGTGTGAACCAAGACTCAAGCCACCATTTTTGGGCCTCTCTCTCTTGTTGATGCTCTTCAAGGTGTCTTTTAAATTTACTCATAGATTTTATTACAACTCCAGTATGGTCAGCATAAAAACAACATTCTTCCCTCAATGCAGCACAAAGGCCCCCTTCTCTAATGAAGAGGAGGTCCAACCCTCAACTGTTCTTTAAAACAACTTCAGAGAGAGAGGTTAAAGATTCATGCAAAGCTCTGATGGAGGTTTCTAATATCTTAGTTTTGCTCTATTGCTTCTTCTAATTGGGTCATTTGTTGTGTCCCATGGACAATGGCAGTGGTTCCTGTGCCCACCCGTGCAGCAACTCCTATTCCTAATAGGATGGCTAAAGTGAGGGATACAAGTTCCCAGTGGAACCGGTTGTATGCCCCCCCTATTTGATCTTCAAACGAACCTGCGTCATGATAGAGCTTTCTGGGAAACATCTGCAACATTTCAAAATAATCACATCTGTTGACCATTTCATGAAAACATAAACAATGTTTAAGTATATAGAATTATGCTGTTGTAGGGACAGACAAGGCAAGGCACCTAAGATAGCACTGAAGACAGGGAAACAGTCCTATATTGTTGCAACTGGATTCAGAGGGCATTGCTTCTGTTGTAATCAATTAATCCCCTGAAACTCAAGTTTAGGTAGTTTCAGAATTGTGTACCCAACATATAAGGGATGGGGCTCAGAAGTTTACAGTCTGCAGAAGTTCAAAAAAGCAGTATATGTTTCTGATTTTTCCTCTGTTCTGGGCAAGTTAAATTTTCAAGGACACCTGGGAGGAGGAGAGCTTTTTATTCCCTTTCTTATTTTCCCCCTTCCAGCTGTTACAACGGAGCCCAGTTGGTAATTTCTTTATCTTAGAAATGTGGCCATTTCTGTGAAGCCCCAGCTGAAGGCCAGAGGACTTGTTCACATATTTTGTGAAAAACTAGTTAGGGGTTGTCTAGCTTAGAAGTACTGAGTTTTTTAGCCAATGGCCAAGTATAACAGGGCAATACAAAAAGAGAAAGTTTATCTACATTGAACTCTTTATAGAAACTCTATGCTGAAAGTTCTAAAGTCAGCCATGGTGAAGACTTCTGGAGAAGGACATTTAAGACTTTTCTGTGGGCCTGGTACAGAGGGGGAATACGGGGAAGGTGGGGCTGAGAGAAGCTCCGAGGATCTGAGAATGAGGAAAAAGAGAGATGTAAAAGAATAATTGGAAAGGTGTTTGGGAATTTCCTAGCAAAAAACTTGAGCAGTAGAACAGGTAGAGCAGAGCAGAAAACGGGAGTGAGTATCCCAAAATCCTGTGAGGGACTTTAAATTTTAGTAACCTGTTCAGTGATGACAAAGCAACTTTAATGGCCACTTATATTACATCTTGGATAAGGGTCTGAGAGCTCTCCTCAGCTCGTTTGAGCTTTGGGTTAGCTGGAAAGAGGACCTGGAGGGACCCGGTGTGGGCACTGACAGGAAGAGAGAGGAGTGAGTGGGTGGAGGGGTACCTCAGTAACTGCTACCTCACAAGCGGGCAATTGTCTGAGAACTGGTGGAGGTTTGGGATTCTGATCTAGTAACTGGAGGGGAGAAATCACGTTGCTGAGGTGGGAGTGACAGCAGAGAGTCTGGAGCAGAAGGCTGAGGATAAAAATCTATTGGAGAAGCATAGTTCAGGATGTGAGTGAAGGAGGGAAAGGGCTTCCACATAGGGGAATCTCCTTTCACCCTTTTGAGCACTTGCAGAAGTTAAAAAGGTCATGCAAAATTTGAGGATCTAGAGACCCCTCTGGGGGCCATCCTTTTTCTGTTGTCTACTTGGTAATATGGCCAATGCTGTGTACTGAATTTGATGAAGTATTGGGCTTCCATCAGGCAGCCTCTGTATGCTCACATCTCCATGACATACAGAAGAAGTCGGTTTTTCCCCCACACAGCCGTTACTGTTTGTGGCTTTGATAGTTTCCCGGGCAAACATAGTAATCTAGGCTAGCCAACCTGCATCTGGCTCGCGTGTCCCTACATCCATAATGTTTGTTTCCATTATCTATGGTACAGAAGGGATTTAATGGTATTTTAGTGGGATTTTCTTCATCAGGGATATCCCAATAGAAAAAACCTATGGCCAGCTGACAAATGTCTGGGTGGAGAGATGGCCACCAGGTCCCTAAGGGGGCTGTATGTGAGATAGATTATACACTTTTCCAGTAGGATTTGTGATCAGCCATCGCTGCTTAAAAGGCTGATGAGGGTTAGGACTACTTGTGGCCAAGGGGAGAGTATATAACCTTATCCACATGGCGAATACACAATTTGAAACTGTTACCAGTCTTTTCCAGTTTCCAGAAAGATTCTGGACAAGGAGCAGGCTTAAGATGAGAGGCATGGATCCAAGAAGTGATTCTGTATACCTTTACCACTGTAGGTGTTATAAGTAGCACCTGGTATGGTCCTTTCCAGCTGGGTTCCAGGGATGACACCTGATGTCATCTTACATACATGAAGTCTCTTATTTGATATGGATGTGGAATCCCCTGGTACACAGTTTGTTACGCAGTGGGCAGCTATTTTCACAGGTATCACTGAGTTCTTTCAAGAGCTTTAAGTCTGTCAAGCAAGAGGGTGTGGAAAGGATCCTTAGGTCTTACAGTTGGGCTTAGGACCCTTACTGGACGAGGGCCACCATAGAGAATTTCTCAGGGGATAAGGTTACTCAAAGAAACAGAAGGATTTTTTCTTGCATGAAACATTGCATAAGTCAGGAGCACAGTCCAATCTTTTATGCTGGTCTCTAAGCTTAATTTCGTTAAGGTCTCTTCAATGGTTCTATTCTTTCTTTCTACTCGTCCTGAACTCTGGGGTCTATAAGCACAATATAACTTCCAATTAATCCCCAGGTTCCTGGCTAACCCCTGACTTACCTGGGCCATGAACATCGGTCCATTATCAGATCCTATTACCAGCTTAGCTTCCTCCAATGGTAGAGAGGCTTAGTCAGCAGCAGGGGAATCACTTAGGGTGTGTTGTGTGTTAGGGGACGAGGGCAGGGGATAAGGAGAGGAGGAAGAGTCCAGTAGAGTCAAATCTTGTGACTCAGGGAAAACAGAGGGTGGAGGAGGAGGAAGAGGTGAGGGTTTGAGAGATCATGTGGGAAGGAGTATGAGCAGAGGCATGGGCAAGGAAAGGCTTCACCCATGGAGGAGGAGATTTGCAGAGGTCGGCAAAGTTAAGATATATGGCTGTTGATCAGGATGGCTATGTGGCCCTGGCTGAAAGACAATATCTCTGACTTTTTAAATTAGTGGGAAGTAGAAAGATCTTTCTTGGGGCCATACAACTCCAAAGATGGGCCATTCTGAGGCACAGAGAGTCTGCCAGGTCCAACGTTTTACTAAAAAAAGAAAGATCCTGAGCCCTTAAGCGGACTTTGGTTCAGTGATCAAGGGTCAGGGACAGAGGCATTGAAGTGCTCTGTCCCATAATGAAAGGTACACAAACATTAAAAGCAAAGACACATGACACAGATAAGACAAGACCATAAAGACAGGCAATGGACATCCAACACTGAGACCAGGAATGCGTAGCCGGCAAAACCCGATAGGATGGCAATACCGAATCTAAAAGAAAATATCACTGAGTCGATGAAGCAATTGTTCCTTGATTCTCCGAGTCTTCTGCGGGGTCCCCCAGGGAGGTGCCCTATGTCTCTGTGACACGACTCTCAGCCACCGTCAGAGAGACCCCAGGCTCTTCATCGCCAGCAATTTTGCCAAGCCCTAACATGACACCTGAAACCAGAAAGAGGCGCCTTACTTGCTCCGAGAGGAGCCCGTTGGGGGTCTCTCACCTGCCACTGCCGGAACTCGGTGGAACCTCAATATGTAAAGGTCAGGTGAGTGTTGGAGGAAGAGACTACCAAGAGACTGTCTCATGCAACAGCAAAGGGTTATTTTGGGTCCAGCTTGCTGGGGCTCACAGCTAACTTAAATAGATCAGAGAGCTCTGAGAACAGCTTATGCAGAGCTTACATACATTCCTTGGAGAGGGAAGGGAGGGAAGTTTACTGATGTGTAAGGGTGAGTGGGTGGTTCGCGTGACACCGAGTGAGGCAGTACATTCTGCAGTTTGGCAGTTGGGAACAGTACATTCTAGAACAAGATTAGCAAACATTTCTCAAGATTTCAACAGTGTTTTTTTTTTAAGCATACAGAAAAACAGGAAATAGCAAGTACCTATTTTATTAACCTTTCACTACCGACTATCCCTTTTTGACTGGATGTTCCTTCTACATTAATTCATGCAAGGTACAAGGTCCTATGCCATTGTATATCGATTTATCTGAGACAACTCTGCAGAACGTAATTCAACACCACGTATCCCTATCAAGGGCCCAATGCCCTTCTGGCCTTCAAATCATACTTAGATTTCTTTTTTCATACATATATTACACCTATATATTCTTATACACATAGCAGGTTCCCAATACCATTATTCATCCAGCACAATGATTTCTAACCCAAATCAAACATGTTTTTAACCATAATCATACACTATTCCCTCAATCTAACTTTATAGAAGAGCAGGGAAAGAGTTGATTTTACAATACAGAAATGTAGGGAAACTTTCACCTGCTGAGAACCTCAAAGGCCCATGCAGAAATGATCCCTGGAGAAGATGTAGGCAGCTATGAAGGACCTGAGAGACCAAAAGTCATCTTCCATGGCAAACAACCCGGTCAGGATAAAAGGTTGTGTCTGAATCAGATTCTCTTCTTAATGTAGAGAACATGGACCAAAACAGGCCTGTGTGGAGATCTATTCCTGGGTGCCTATGGTTGATATACCATTCTAACTTGTGAAAGTGTCACAGGAAGTAGGGGCAGCCTCAATCTCATGGGACCCTTGGAAGTAACAGTTAAGACAAAGTGGTTGCCAAGACAGGGACCTCATTCAGTTCAGGAAGGAAGTGACCTCACCTCACTTCCATGGTGATGGAACTCTCTGAACTTTGGATCCAGGAAGCCAGGCACCCAGAGCCAGTCCCAGTCCCAGTCCCTATGGTCTCACTTGTTTGGATGTACTAAATGCAGTCAGTCTTTCTTGGTACCTTCAGACATGAGAAGGCCAAATGCCAGGAAAGCTCGGAAGCGGGGCTTTTCTTGAGAAAGTCGTTAGTGGCTCACCGTTGGCTCCTGACAAGTTCACAGAGTTTGCCATGGAGACCAGATCTGAGACTGGACAGGCCATTTCGGGGGAACGTATTATGGCCTACAAGTCAGAGGACACTCCGGATAGTCAAAGACCTACTTAGGGGAAGGGGGTGCCTTTGTGGGTGTGGTTGTGGGTTTGTGGTTTTGTCTCATTTTCTGAGAATAGGTAGGACAGTCGGTTTGTTTCATTTGAAGCGGACTGTTTCTAGTAAGTCTTTTCACAGGGCGAGTGTTTCTATGTCTGTGTATTCCACTGTTTCCGTGGTTGTAGACATTAGAAAAGAGAATTCATCAATGGATGTGTCGTGTCTAGTAGAAAGCTTCTCAGCATTCATATTGCCCTGTTTATGAATGGACTGTAGCTTGCCTTATCGATGAGCAACACCTGCTACCTTCCTAAGTTTCTATTTTCGTCCTGAATTCCGGCCAATTTCAAGAATAGGCCCATGGTTTTGTGTCCAAGATATGTACCACCTCCAAGCTCTGTGACATGGCCATGTACTGGATAGCTGTAGGTGATGGCGAGCATCTCAGAAAACTCAGATATCAGTGTGACGAGGAAAGTCTCAGAGGAGAAACCCTGCTTTGGGTCTTTTGCTTACCTATTGTTCTGTTGCCCTGAATGTCAGGAAGTTCTTTGCATCTGGCCACCCCTTTGTGAAGCCTGAAGAAAACAGTTTTCAAATGAAAATGATTGGGCATACCTGTGGCTCTTTTCTTAAGTGCTTTGAAAAGGGATGTGACTGAATCAGCCCCCTGGCCCTGTGTGTGGCTGAGGCTTAGATTCTCAGCACCTGATGGATCTAAAGAAAGTTCCCATGTTTGCATCCAAAGGAAAAATGGCAGAAAGAGCAGCCATTGGGATGAAGTCTCTCGACTTCCTCTGTAAGGTTCCTGAACTCCATCAAGTGAAAATAGGGATCCTTTGGGTCAAATGAGTTCTTCAAAACCTGCAGAGGCTAGCCCATAGGTGCTTGGTTATTTCATGACTAAAATTCACATAAAGAATCTAAACCAAACAGTCAGTAGGCCTCAAATTGGAGAATTGGAGCGGTATTAATGGCAGGCCTATTTGATCACTCCTGGTTCACAGGATGGGTGTCCAGGCCACCTTTACTATAGGCAAATGAGGGTCAAAGGAGCTTATTTTGAACACTGTCTTGGTCTGCTCCCCTCATGGAAACCTCCAGCAAAATTATGATGAGTGTCAATATGAAAGAAGATGAGGGCCATATGGGAGTGTTCTTGTTTTAATTGTGGTAATTTGTGTGGTAGTTGGAAAAGATGACTGGGATCACCTGGGCTTGAACTCTGGTGTGATTCCCCTTAAAGAATGAGTTCTGGATCTGACCTCAGAGAAGTATTGTCGTGAGTTCTCTTGGGATTTTACTAGGCCACGCGTGAGAATCGCCTTTGGAAACTGAGATCTAGGCCCAGGATGGCTTTCCACAGAGCTCGGGGATTCTGAGCCAGGATATCACATGATTTAATTCTTAAAGACTTGGCAGCCCTAGTTGAGAGTCCAAACACATATGGACCTCACATTGTACACCTCAATGTGTCTGGATTCATGTGACCTTTTGGCCAGTCTTTTGGAAGGCTTTTCTGTGAGTGTTCTCCAGAGCTTTCATTGAAATGAGCTTCCTCACCATTTAATGGTTCCTGAATTAATTGAAACCCACAGTGCCTCTAACTTCATTTTTGAAAAATGACTAGATTAATACCATAAAATTTTTGAAATTCCCATGACCAGGTGGCACTGGATAAACTTTGGATTTCCTGTTGCTGATCATGAGTGTACCAAAGAGTGCCTTGATTGACTGGTTTTCATGAAAATGGTGTAGAACAGAGATGCCAGTAATTTGGAGCCTAATGAGTAGTGGGCGTAGAGAAGTGGACTGTAGGTGTGTAAATAAATATTTTTGGTAGGACCACCTGGATCTTCCATTGGCTTCGAAAGACTTGCGACTGACATGGTGCAGGCAAGAGACCTTTTTATATAAAGGCATCTTGTCATATGGAGAGGTTTCAGGGCAATGTTCAGAATCAGGTTGCTATTGTCAAGGGGAAAGCTATGTAGGATAGAAGCCTGGTTCGTACATTCTCTTTGCGTCCCTGACCAACCACACATGACAGAACTCCCTCCAGCATTTTGTCCCAGTAGAACTCCTTGTATTTCGTGAAGCAAATACCAAACTCCCAGTGCAGCAGTAAGAAACACCCTGGAAAGTGGAGGATCACCAAATGGCTTCACAGTCCACACGGAAAGACACTTAGCTCCCAGTGGCCACAGTTTACCTACAAAGAGAGAATTCAGAACTGCTCCCTCATGTTCATTAGAAAATAAGGACCATGTGCTCCAGGTCATAGAGATGCAGACCCAGATTTCATGGTGTCACTACAAACGAAGCTAAATCTCCTAACAATTACATATATTTCTTGTTCCCAACCTCAGAGGAAGTTTCTCAAGAAGTCTCAAGGCCAGCACAGCTCCATGTTTCTGGATTGTTTACCCTCTCCCTTACTTTTGGAAACTGTTCTACCACCTCCAGTGTTGTGAACTCCTGAGCATTTTCCATTCCACATATATATTCAGATTTTCTAACTCCTCTCCTCTAATTGTGTCTTACTTTTAGCGATGGTTATGTCAAGGCATTGTTCTGGATGAGAGAGGGAAGATTTTTGTGTATCACATTTTTGCATACACATTAGATTTATTTTCCTTTTTTCCATTTGAAATACTGAATCCCTGACACTAACCCATACCCTACTAGACTCTGACTACTAATCCTAATATCATGGAGAGAAAGAAACCTAACCGAATAGAAATACAGGCCTTTCATAGGAAGCATGGTGTATACTTCTATTTGCCTTCTGCATTATCAAGAGTATGTGTTTTAAATCTAGTCAACTTTTCATTGTAATATTTCTCCATGATTTTTTAAAATTATCACATATATAAATTCCTGTCTCCCTTTCTCTGTATCCTATTCAGCACATGTATTTTTTTATACATATATATATATATAATATCCTACCTGGTATCACACGGACATTCTTGTGAGCTCCCTGATTTTGGAATATAAAATTGTGAGAACAGATGACTCTCCCTAAATAATGATGGGACTGAAAATTCAACCTATGGGTGAGCTTCCTAGTGAAAAGCACTATACATAAATCCATGTTCAGTAAAATGAATATTTTTGGATATGTGGATGAATTATATTTCATGATGAATTTCGATTGGCATATATATTGCTAAATATTAATGTGTGTGTGTGTGTGTGTATGTATTTTTTTTAAAATCTGGAAAAAAATATATGTGTATATATATATAAATATATATATATGTATATATATATAATATATATATTATATATATATGTATATATATATATATGTATATATATTCTCCAGATTTTAAAAAAATATGAAAAATATGTGTCTTATTATACACTCCCTAAATTCATTTATATTCATGTATGTGGGTTCAAATTCCAATTTTTACAAGATTATTTTCAGCAATATTTATACACCTGTAATACATATTGGTTTCCTACTACTGAATACTAAGTTCAGTAGGTGGTGCATACAAATCCTAATATTTCTACAGTACCTGACCCAGTTTAACATCAATGCAAGTAGATTGCTATGGGACATGATGTGTATTTTGAACTTCATTTTTACTCAACACTGGTACATTACTATTTTTTCAGTATATCGACATCATAGGATATATTTTTTCACCCACAACTTCACAAAATTATAGGCATTTGGTTCAATTTCATTTACTTACTACTTCAGAACACATGTATTCCTCCATGTTTCTTTACTGGTCTTTTCACTAGACTTCTTTCTAAACACATTATTTTTGATTCCATAATCATTTTTGAAGCAATACTCACTCTTCACGATAAACCGTAACCCTAATATTACCATTACATATATAACTGGTTGGAATGATTGTATATATATCAATATAAGATTTCCAATATATTTTCAGATGCAAACTCAATCCATTATTTAAAGTTGGAACCAGTTATATACTTTATTCACAATCTGGTCTATTCATGCAACATCTCAATAATGATCAACACAAGGTACACCTATTTGTATCACCAGTACTAATTTATAAGTTTCCAGAATATTACTCCCCATAATGGTGGAAGAAATACTCATGTCACCTTATCTACATATAAATTTTATCACGGTAGTATTCTGGACACAAAATGCAAAGGTCACACATATGATTGTACCAAAGCCTAAATGGAAAGTGACCATGGATTACTAAAAACATCCATGTCCAGGGTGCCTAATGCTCTCAAATGTCAATCCTATTGATTACTACATATTTGTTTTTTCCTAAGATTATATATTCAACCTCAAGCCTGTTGAAAATGTCTAATCCTATCACTCACTTTATACTTTGCCTGATTTCCTAATCTTTCTATTGATATCTGCTTTCCTACATATTTTTCCCTGTTCATCATTGTGACTTTCTCTTCAGATGTGCTGACATTTACATTCACTCTCTAACTGAAACCCTATTGCTAAAGAACTTTTGGTCCAACTCCTAGTCTCACTCTTCTTCCTAAACCTACTGACTATCTTCCTAATCCTACAGACTATCCCTTTTTGACTGGATGTTCTCTTCTACATTCAATCATCCGAGGTACACGGTCCTATGCCATTGTATATCTATTTATCTGAGACCTCGGTGCAGAACATAATTCAAGCTCAGTATACCAATCAAGGTTCTGTTGCCCTGAATGTCAGGAAGGTCTTTGCCTCAGGCCCCCCCTTTGTGAAGCCTGAAGAAAAAAATTTCAAATGGAAATCAATGGGCATCACCCGTGGCTCTTTGCTTAATTGCTTTGGAAAGGGATTTGTCTGAATCTGCCTCTTGGCCCTGTGTGAGGCTGTGGCTTCGATTCTCAGCACCTGATGGATCTAAAGAAAGATCCCATGTGTGAATTCAAAACCAAAAT
Organism: Callospermophilus lateralis; assembly: GCF_048772815.1. Taxonomy (NCBI): domain Eukaryota; kingdom Metazoa; phylum Chordata; class Mammalia; order Rodentia; family Sciuridae; genus Callospermophilus; species Callospermophilus lateralis. Next base: position 55,325 of record NW_027510789.1, read on the forward strand.
GGCAAAAAGAGCAGTCATTGTGGATGAAGATTCTTGCCTTTCTCTGTTAGGTTCCTGACCCCCTTCAAGTGAGAATACGGATCCTCTTTGTCAAATAATTTCTTGAATGCTCTGCAGATGTGCTTGGGTTTTCTCATGACTCCAAATCACATAAAAAATCTATACCTGACATTCAGTAAGCCTCAAATTATAGAAATAAAGCAGAATTAATGGCAGGCCTTTTTGATCACTCCTGGTTCACAGGAAGGGTGTCCAGGCCACCCTGACTTTAGGGAAATTAGAGGCAAGGGAGCTTATTCTGAAAACTGTCTTTAGTTGCAACCCTCATGGAAACTTCCATCCAGAACATTTGATGAGGGTCTTTATGGACGAAGATGAGGGCCATGTGGTAGTTTTTTTTGTTTTAATTGTGGTCATTTTTGTGGGGGTTGGAAGAGATGACTTGGTCCACCTGGGCTTGAACTCTGGTGTGATTCCCCTTAGAGCCTGAGTTCTGGAACGTACCTCATAGAATTATTGATATGAATTGTGTTGGTTTTTAGGAGGCCACGCATAATTGTCACCCTTTCAAACTGAGATCTAGGCCCAAGGTGGCTTTCCACAGAGCAATGGGAATCTCAGCCAGGAAATCACATGATTTTATTCTGAAAGACTTCGCAGCCATTGTTGGCCCTCGGAAGCAAGAAGGAGTGGCCATACTCATATCGAATAAAATCAACTTAAAACCTAAGTTAATCAAAAGTGATAAAGAAGGACACTATATACTGTTAAGAGGCAACATTCACCAACAAGACATAACAATTATCAATTTGTATGCACCAAACAATGGTGGTGCCAAGTCATAAAACAAACTCTCCTCAAGTTCAAGAGTCATATAGGCTATAGCACAATAATTACGGGTGACTTCAGCACACAACCCTCGCCATTGGACAGATCCTCTAGAGAAAATCTGAATTAAGAAACTATAGAACTCAATAGCACAATCAATAACCTAGACTTAACCAACATATATAGAATATATCAAACATCATAAAGTGGATACATGTTCTTCTCAGCAGCACATTGGTCCTACTCAAATATAGACCATATATTATGCCATATGGAAACTCTTAGTAAATATAAAAGTATGGAGATAATACCATGCACCATATCTGATCATAATGGAATGAAACTTGAAATTAATGATTGAAGAAGGAAGAAAAAATTCTACATCACATGGAAAATGAACAATATGTTACTGAATAATCAATGGGTTACAGAAGACATAAAGGAGGAGATAAAAAATCTCTTAGAGACAAATGACAATACAGACACAACATACCGGATTCTGTGGGAAACAATGAAAGCAGTTTTAAGAGGGAAATTCATTTCTTGGAATTCTTTCCTCAAAAAAAGAAAAAAAACAACAAATAAATGATCTCACACTGCATCTCAAAAACCTAGAAAAAAAAGAGCAAAACAACAAATGTAGTAGAAGACAAGAAATAATTAAAATTAGAGGAGAAATCAACAAAATTGAAACAAAAAAATTGAACAAATAAAAGTTGGTTCTTTGAAAATAAATTAAATCGACAGGCCCTTAGCCATGCTAATGAAGAGAAGTAGAGAGAGAACTCAAATTACTAACATATGGGATAAAAAAGGCAATATCACAACAGACACTACAGAAATACAGAAGATAATTCGAAAGTATTTTGAAACCCTATATTCCAATAAAACAGAAGATAATGAAGATATCGATAAATTTCTTATGTCATATGATCTGCCCAGATTGAGTCCGGAAGACACACAAAATTTAAATAGACCAATAACAAAGGAAGAAATAGAAGAAACCTTCAAAAGACTACCTACCAAAAAAAACCCTGGACCAGATGGTTATACAGCAGAGTTCTACAAAACGTTCAAAGATGAATTAATACCAATACTTTTCAAGCTATTTCAAAAAATAGAAAAAGAAGGAGTTCTTCCAAATTCATTCTATGAGGCCAACATCACCCTGATCCCAAAACCAGACAAAGACACTTCAAAGAAAGAAAACTACAGACCAATATCTCTAATAAACTTGGATGCAAAAATTCTCAATAAAATCCTGGCAAATCAAATACAAAAGCATATAAAAAAAATTGTGCATCATGATCAAGAGGGATTCATCCCAGGGATGCAAGGCTGGTTCAATATACGGAAATCAATAAATACTATTCACCACATCAATAGACTTAAAGAGAAGAACCATATGATCATCTCGATAGATGCAGAAAAAGCATTCTACAAAGTACAGCATCCCTTTATGTTTAAAACTCTATAAAAACTAGGAATAACAGGAACTTACCTCAACATTGTAAAAACTATATATGCTAAACCTCAGGCTAGCATCATCGTAAATGGAGAAAAACTGAAGGCATTCCCTTTAAAATCTGGAACAAGACAGGGATGCCATCTATCACCACTTCTATTCGATTTAGTTCTTGAAATACTAGCCAGAGCAATTAGACAGACAAAAGAAATTAAAGACTTAAAAATAGGAAAAGAAGAACTTAAATTATCGCTATTTTTGGATGACATGATAATATATTTAACAGACCCAAAAGGGTCTACAAAGAAACTGCTAGAGTTAGTAAATGAATTCAGCAAAGTGGCAGGATATAAAATCACACGCATAAATCTAAGGCATTCCTGTATATCAGCAACAAAACTTCTGAAATTTAAATGAGGAAAACCACTCCTTTTACAGTATACTCAAAGAAAATAAAAAACTTGGGAATCAACCTAACCAAAGAGGTGAAAGATTTATGCAATGAAATCTACAGAACCCTATAGAGAGAGATAGAAGAAGATGTTAGAGGATGGAAAAGTATGCCCTGTACATGGATAGGCAGAAATAACATCATCAAAATGGTGATATTACCCAAAGTTCTCTACAGGTTTAATGCGATGCCAATCAAAAACCCAATGGCATTTCTTGTAGAAATAGATAAAGTAATCATGAATTTCATATGGAAAAACAAAAGACCCAGAATAGCGAAAGCAATTCTAAGCAGAAAGTGTGAATCCAGAGTTCAAACTGTACTACAAAGCAATAGTAACAAAAACAGTGTGGTACTGGTATCAAAACAGGCAGATGGACCAATGGTACAGAATAGAGGACACAGAGACAAATCCAAAAAATTACAACTTTCTTATATTTGAAAAAGGGCCTAAAAGCATGCAATGGAAGAAGGATAGCATATTCAACAAATGGTGCAGGGACAACTGGAAATTCATATGCAACAAAATGAAACTGAATCCCTTTCTCTCACAATGCACAAAAGTTAACTCAAAATGGATCAAGGAGCCAGATATAAAATCAGAGACACTGCGTCTGATAGAAGAAAAAGTTGGCTACGATGTACATACTGTGGGGTTGGGCTCCAAATTCCTTAATAGGAAACCCATAGCCCAAGAGTTAATAAAAAGAATAAGCAAATGGGACTTACTTAATCTAAAGAGATCTTTCTCAGCAAGAGAAAAAATAAGAGAGGTAAATAGAGAGCCTACATCCTGGGAACAAATTTTTACCCCTTACACTTCAGATAGAGCCCTAATATCTAGAATATACAAAGAACTCAAAAAAATTAAACAATGAGATAACAAATAACCCAATCAACAAATGGGCCAAGGATCTTAACAGACACTTCACAGAGGAGGACATACAATCAATCAACAAGTACACGAAAAAATGCTCACCATCTCTAGCAGTAAGAGAAATGCAATCAAAACCACCCTAAGATACCATCTCACTCCAGTAAGATTGGCAGCCATTATGACGTCGAACAACAATAAGTGTTGGTGAGGATGTGGGGTAAAGGGTACACTTGTACACTGCTTGTGGGACTGCAAATTGGTGAGTCCAATATGGAAAGCAGTATGGAGATTCCTGGGAAAGCTGGGAATGGAACCACCATTTGACCGAGATATCGCCCTTCTCAGACTCTTCCCTGAGGATGTTAATAGAGAGCAGTATAAGGATACTGCCACATCGATGATCATAGCGGCACAATTCACAATATCTAGACTTTGGAACCAACCTAGATGCCCTTCAATAGACGAATGGATAATAAAAATGTGGCATCTATACACAATGGAGTATTACACAGCACTGAAAAATGACAAAATCATAGAATTTTCAGGGAAATGAATGGCATTAGAATAGATTATGCTAAGCGAATCTATCCAATCCTTAAAAAACAAATGCCAAATGTTTCCTTTTATATAGAGAGAGCAAATAAGAACAGAACAGGGAGGAAGAACATGAGAAAAATATTAAAACTAAACAGAGATGATTGGGGGGAGAGAAAGGGAGAGAGAAGGAAAAGCATATGGAAATGGTAGGAGACTACTCAATGTTACACAAAATTACATATAAGAGGTTGTGAGGCTAAAGAGGGGAAAACAAGGGAGAGAATTAAACAACAGCAGTGAGGTAGAGAGTGAAGATGGGAGGGGAGGGGGAATAGTAGGGGATAGGAAAGGTAGCAGAATACAACAATAACTAGTATGCTATTATGTAAAAACGTGAGTGTGTAACTGATATGATTCTGCGATTTGTATTTGGGGTAAAAATGGGAGTTCATAACCCAATTGAGTCAAATGTATGAAAGATGATATATCATGAGTTTTATAATGTTTTGAACAACCAAAAATAAAAAGAATTGAATTTCCAATATTTGAGTCATTTAACAACTTTATTTTTTAATAAAATTGTCTTTTATTTGTTATCTTACTTGCTGGTATCTGCCTTTCAGTTTTAAAAAACTATGTGCTGTAGCCATTCATCCATGTAGTATGTAACAGAAAATTTTGAGTGTCTCCATGTTACCAGATTGGCAAGGCATCAAGGTTTCCTTCACAAACAAGGTGAAGGCTTTGCCATTAGAAATTTAACATTCTGCAAAACAATTTTTTTTAACTTTCCAATTAAATTTCCAAAAAAATTTAGAAAAAGAAGAATATAATCCCCACAGTAAGAAGGCCTCAAAGTGGAGAAGTGGAGCATTTACGGCAGGCCTATTTGATCACTCCTGGTTCACAGGAAGCATGTCCAATCCACCCTGACGTTAGGCAAATGAGGGGCAAGGGAGCTTATTTTGGGCACTGGTTTGGCTGTGCCCCTCATGGAAAACTCCATCCACAGGTTATGATGTGTGTCTATATGGAAGAAGATGAGAACCATGTGGGAGTGTTTTGGTTTTAATTGTGGTCATTTGTGTGGTAGTTGGAAGAGATGACTGGGTCCACCTGGGCTTGAACTCTGATGTGATTCCCCTTAGAGAATGAGATTTGGAACTAACTTCAGAGAAGTATTGCCATGAATGTTGTTGGTATTTCAGGAGGCCACACATGAGAGTCGCCCTTGGAAACTGAGGTCTAGGCCCAGGGAGGCTTTCCAGAGAGCACTGGGAATCTCAGCTAGGATATCACAGGTTTTATTCTGAAAGACTTGGCAGCCATCGTTGAGAGTCAAAACACACATGACCTCACATTGTAGACCTCAATGTGCCTGGCTTCATGTGACAATTTGGCCACTCTTTGGGAAGCCTTGCCTGTGAGAGATCTCCAGATCCTTCATTAAAATGAGCTTCCTCAACATTTAATGGATCCTGAATGAATTGAAACCCACAGTACCAACAACTTCATCTGTGAAAAATAGTTAGATAAATACCATAAAATTTTAGAAATTCTCATGACCAGGTGGCACTGGAGAACCATTGGATGTCCAGTTGCTGATCATGAGTATACCAGACAGTGCCTTGATTGACTAGGTATCATGAAAATCGTGTAGAACAGAGATGCCAGTAAGTTGGAGCCTGCTGAGTAGTGGGCCTAGAGCAGTGGTGTGCAGGTGTGTGATAAAACATCTTTGGTGGGGCCATGTGGATCTGCCATTGACTTTCAAATGACTTGAGACAGACACGGTGCAGCCAGCAGACACTTCTATATAAAGGCATCTTGTTATATGGAGATTTTTCACGGCAATGTTTAGAATCAGGTTGCTATGGTCAAGGGGCAAGCTATGTGGGATAGAAGCCTAGTTGGTGCATTCTCATGCAGACACTGACCCACCACACGTGACAGAACTCCCTCCAGCACTGTGTCCCACTTGAACTCCTTGTATTTCGTGAAGCAAATACCAAACTCCCAGTGCAGCAGCAAGAAACAAAACGAAAAGTCGAGGATGACCAAATGGCTTCACAGTCCACATGGGGAGACACTTAGCCCCAGTGGCCACAATTTAGCTACAAAGAGAGAATTTAGCACTGCTGCCTCATGTTCATTGGAAAATAAGAAACCATGTCCTCCTGGTCACATAGATGCAGACCTAGCTTTGATGGTCTCACTACATCGGAAGTTAAAGCTCCTGAAAACAACATATATTTCAAGTGCCCAAGCTCAGAGGCAATTTCTCAAGAAGTGTTTAGGCCACCAGATCTCCATGTTTGTGGAGTGTTTACCATGTCACTTACTTTTGGAAACTGCTCTATCAACTCCAAGGTTGTGAACTCCTGAGCATTTTCCATTCTAAATATATATTCACAGATTTTCTAACTCTTCTCCTCTAATTCTGACTTACTTGGGGCGAAGGGAATGTCAAGTCATTGTTCTGGATGAGAGAGAGAAGATTTTGTTTAGCACATATTTGCATAAACATTGGATTCATTTTACAATTTTCTGTTTGAAATACTGAATCCCTGACACTAACCCATACCCTACTAAACTCTGACTACTAATCCTAATATAATGGAGAAAAATAACCCAAACAGAATAGAAATACAAGCATTTCAGAGGAAGCATGGTGTATAGTTGGACTTACCTTTTGCATGATATAAGGTAGGAGTTATAAATCTAGTCAATTATTTGTTGAAATAATTCTCCATGTGTTTTTAAAGTTAAGAAATATGTGAATTCCTGTCTCCCTTTCTCTGTAGCATATTAAGCAAATGTATTTTTATATGCACAAATAGAATCCTACCTGGTTTCACATGTACATTTTTGTGAGGTGGCTGAATTGGCAGATACAAATTGTGAGAAGAGATCACTCCTCCTAAACGCTGTTTTAACAGAAAATTCAACCCATGAGTGAGCTTCCTAGATGAACAACACTATACATATATTACTGTTCAGTAAAATGAATATTTTGGGATATGCGGATGAGTTATTTTTCATGATGAATTTCAATTGGCATATATATTGCTACATTATAATGTGTGTGTGTTTGTGTGTCTATATATATATATATATATATATATATATATATATATATATATATTCTCCAGATTTACCAAAATATGAAATATATGTGTCTTCTTATACACCGCCTGAATTCATTCATATTCATATATGTGGATTTATAATCAACTTTTAACAAGTTTATTCTCAGAAATATACATCCACTGAAATACATATTTGTTTCCTAGTACTGAAAACTAACTTCAGGGAGGGGTGCTTACAAATCGTAATATTTCTACAGTAACTGACCAAGTTTAACATCAATGCAAGTAGATTCCTATTGGATATGATGTGTTTATTAAAGTTCATTTTTATTCAAACCTGGTACGTTATTATTTCTTCAGTTTATAGACATCATAAAATATATCCTTTCATTCACAAATTCACAAATTTATAAACATTTGGTTCACTTTCAATCACTTCCTCCTTCAGAACACTTATATTTCTCCATGTTTCTTGACTTGTCTTTTCACTAGACTTCTTTCTAAACACATTATTTTCGATTCCATAATCATTTTTGAAGCAAAACTCATTTACTATTCATGATAAACGGTAACCCTAAGATAACCATTAGATATGTAAGTGGTTGGAATGAATGTATGTATATCAATAAATGATTTCTTCTATTTTTTCAGATATCAATACAATCCATTATTTAAATTTGGAACCAGTCATATAATTTATTCACATTATTGTCTATTAATGCATCATCTCTATATTCATCAACACAGGGTAAGCCTATTAGTATCCCCAGTACTAATTTATATCTTTTCAAAATATTTCCCCCAGAAATGGTGGAAGAAATACTCATGTCACCTGATCTTCATATACATATTATCACAGTAATATTTTGGACACAAAATGCGAAGGTCACCCTTATGATTGTACCAAAGCCTCAATGGAATGTGAACATGGATTACTAAATATATCCATGTCCAGGTTGCCTAATGCTCTCAAATGTCAATCTTATTGGTGACTACAAATTGGTTTCTTCTTAAGATTATGTATTCAACCTCAACCCTGTTGAAAATCTCTAATCCTATCATGTTATACTTTGCCAGATTTCCTAATGTCTCTATTGATGTCTGCTTTCCTACATATTTTCCCCAGTTCATCATTGTGCCTGACTCTTCACATATGGTGTCATTTATATTCACTCTCTAACCAAAACCCTATTGCTAAAGAACATTTGGTCCAAATCCTAGACTCACTCTTCCTCCTAAACCTACTGACTATCTTCCTAATCCTACACACAATCCGTTTTTGACTGGATGTTCTCTTCTACATTTAATCATCTGAGGTACAGGGTCTTATGCCATTGTATATCAATTTAACTGAGACCTCGGTGCAAAACATAACTCAAGCTAAGGATCCCAATCAAGGGTCCAAATCCTTCTGGGCTTCAAATATTACCTAGATTTCTGTTTTCATACTTATGTTTTCCCTCTATATTCTTATAAATATCGCTGGTTCCCAATACAATTATTCATCCAGCAGAATGATTTCCAACCCAAATCGAACATGCTATTAACCCTGACCATACAATATTCCCTCAATCTCACTTTACAGAAGAGCAGGGACAAAGTTGGTATTACAATACAGGAAGTTAGGAGATCTTCCAACTGCTGAGTACCTCAAAATCCATGCAGAAATTATCCCTGGAGAAGATGCAGGCAGCTATGAAGGACCTGAGAGAACAAAAGTCATATTCCATGGCAAACAACATGGTCAGGATGAAAGGATGTGTCTGAGTCAGCCTCTCTATTCTTAATGTAGGGAAGATGGACCAAACCAGGCCTGTGTAGAGAGCTGTTCCCAGGTGACTATGGTTTCTATACCATTCTAACATGTGAAAGTATCACAGGAAGTAGGGCAGCCTCCATGTCAGGAGACAATAGGAAGAAACTGTTAGGACAAAGTGGTGGCCAAAACAGTGACCTCATTCATTTTCTGAAGGTAGTGACCTCACCTCACTTCCTTGGTGATGGAGGTCTCTGAATTTTGTGATCCAGGAAGCCAGGCACCCTGAGCCAGTCCCAGTCGCAGTCACAGTGGGCTCATTTCTTTGGATTTACCAAGGACAGAGTCAGTCTTTCTTGGTACCTACTGATGTAAGGGTTGCCAAATACCAAGAAAGCTCTGAAGAGGGGTCTTTCCTGAGAGCATAGGAATTGGCTCACCACTGCCTCCTTACAAATTCACAGATTTGACGAAGGAGACCAGATCTGAGACAGAAAGGCCATTTCTGGGTTACATCGTATGTCCTACCAGTCAGAGGACACTCCAGATAGTCACAGACCTACTTGGAAGAAGGAGGTGCATTTGTGGGTGTTGGTTTGTGTTTGTGGTTTTTTCTCATGATCTGAGAATAGGTAAAAAAGGAGGTTTGTTTGGTATGGAGTGGACTGTTTCTAGTAAGTCATTTGACAAGGAGACTGTTTCTGTGTCTGTGTATCCCACTGTGTTTTTCTTTGTAGATATTAGAAAAGAAAATAGCTCATTGGGTGTGTCCTGTTTAGTAGAAAACTTCCCAGTATGCATCCTTCCCAATTAATGAATGGACTGAGGCTTGCCTTATCCATGGGCAACACCTGCTATCTACCTATGTTCTCATTTTTTTCCTGAATTCTGGCCACTCTAAAGATTAGTATCATGTATTTTTGTACAAGATACGTACCACCTCCAAGCTCTGTGACATAGCCATGTACTGGATAGCTGAAGGGAATGGCGAGCATCTCAGAAAACTCACATATCAGAGTAACCAGGAAAGTCTCCTAGGAGAAACCCTGCTTGGGGGCTTTTGATTACCTATTGTTCTGTTGCTCTGAATGTCAGAAAGGTCTTTGCCTCAGGCCAAACCTTAGTGAAGCCTGAAGAAAAGAGTTTTCAAATGGAAATGAATGGGAATCACCTGTGGCTTTTTACTTCATTGCTTTGGAAAGGGATTTGTCTGAATCAGCCTCTTGGCCCTGTGTGAGCCTGTGGTTTAGATTTTCAGCACCTGATGTATCTAGAGAAAGATCCCATGTGGGCATCCAAAACCAAAATGGAAAAAAAAGATCAGTCATTGTACATGAAGCCTCTCGCCTTCCTCTGTAATATTAATGACCTCCATCAAGTGAGAATAGGGATCATTTGTGTCAAATGAGTTCTTCAAAGCCCTGCAGAGGCTGGACAATAGGTGCTTGCGTTTTCTCATGACTCCAATTCACACAAAGAATCTATACCCCACAGTCAGTAGGCCTCAAATTTGAGAAGTGGAGCAGTATTAACAGCAGTCCTATATGATCACTTCTGTTTCACAGGAATGTTGTCCAGGCCACCCTGACTTTAGGCAAATGAGGGGCAAGGGAGATTATTTTTGACACTGTCTTGGGCTGTGACCCTCATGGAAACCTCCAGCTAGAGGTTATGATTAGTGTCTATATAAAAGAAGAAGAGGGCCCTGTGGGAGTGTTTTGGTTTTAATTGTCGTCATTTGTGTGGCAATTGGAAGAGATGCCTGGGTCCACCTGGGCTTGAACTCTGTTGTGATTCCCCTTAGAGACTGAGTTGTGGAACTGAGCTCAGAGAAGTATTGCCATGAATTGTGTTGAGATTTTTGGAGGCCACGCATGAGATTCGCCATTGGAAACTGAGATCTAGGTCCAGGGTGACTTTCCACAGAGCACTGGGAATCTCAGCCAGTATATCACAAGATTTTATTTTGAAAGATTGTCAGCCATAGTTGAGAGTCAAAACACACATGGAATTCACATTGTAGACCTCAATGGGCCTGGCTTCATGTGACCTTTTGCCCACTCTTTGGGAAGCCTTGCCTGTGAGAGTTCTCCAGACCTTTCATTGAAATGAGATTCCTCACCTTTTAATGGTTCCTGTATAAATTGAATCCCACAGTGCCTCCAACTTCATTATTGAAAAATATCTAGATAAATACCATGAATTTTTTGAAATTACCATGACCAGGTTGCACTGGAGAACCTCTGGATGTCCTGTTGCTGATCATGATTGTACCAGACAGTGCCTTGATTGACTGGGTTTCATGGAAAAAGTGTAGAACATAGATGCCAGAAAGTTGGAGCCTGCAGACTAGTGGGCCTAGAGCAGTGGAGTGTAGGTGTGTGAAAAAAACATTTCCGGTGGGGCCACGTGGATCTGCCATTCGCTTAGAAATCACTTGTGACTGACATGGTACAGCCAGCAGACTGTATGTAAAGGCATCTTATTATATGGAGAGGATTCCTGCCAATGTCCAGAATCAGGTTGCTATTGTCAAGTTGAAAAACTATGTGGGATTGAAGCCCCACTGGTGCATTTTAGTAACCCACCACACGTGAGAGTACATCCTCCAGCACTGAGTCCCAGTAGAACTCCTTGTATTTCGTGAAGCCAATACCAAACTCACAGTGCAGCAGTAAAAAACACCACGAAAGTGGATAATGACCAAATGGCTTTTCAGAAAACACAGTTAGATACTTAGACCCCAGTGGCCAAAGTTTACCTACAAAGAGAGAATTCAGCACTGCTGCCTCATGTTCACTAGAAAATAAAAAACCATGTCATCCAGGTCACATAGATGGAGACCCAGAATTGATGGTCTTACTACAAAGGAAGCTAAAGCTCCTGACAACAACATATATTTTAACTGCCCAACCTCAGAGGCAGTTTCTCAAAAAGGCTAGCAGAGCTCCATGTTTGTGGAGTGTTTACCCTCTCTCTTTTTGTAACCCGTTCTACCTCCTACAAGTTTGTGAACTCCTGAGCATTTTCCTTTCCACATATGTATTCACAGATTTTCTAACTTTTCTCCACTAATTGTGTCTTATTTGGGGCGAAGGTAATGTCAAAGCATTGTTCTGGATGAGAGTGGGAAGATTTTTGTGTAGCACATATTTGCATACACATTAGATTCATTTTCCTATTTTCCATTTGAAATACTGAATCCCTGACCCTACCCCATACCCTACTAGACTCTGACTACTAATCAAAATATGATGGAGAAAAAGAAACTTAACAGAATAGAAATACAGGCCTTTCATAGGAGTCATGGTGTATACTTGGACTTGCCTTCGGCTTTATCAATGGTATGTGTTATAAATCTAGTCAACTTTTCATTGTAATACTTCTCGATGAGTTTTTAAAATTAACACATATGTAAATTTCTGTCTCACTTTCTCTGTAGCCTATTCATCACATGTATTTTTTAATGCATCTTTAGAATTCTACCTGGTATCACATGTACATTCTTGTGAGCTTGCTTATTTTGGAAGATACAAATTGTGAGAAGAGATGGCTCCCTCTAAATACTGATGGAACTGGAAATTCTACCTATGGGTGAATTTCCTAGATGAACAGTATTATGCATAAATAAATGTTCAGTAAAATGAATATTTTTGGATACGTGGATGATATCTATTTTATTATGATTTTCGAATGGCATATATATTGCTACATTTTAATGTCTGTGTATGTGAGTATCTAATTATCTATCTATCTATCTATCTATCTATCTATCTATATAGATATAGATATCTACTCTTTAGATTTTCCAAAATATGAAATATATGTGTCTTATTATACACTTTCTAAATTCACTCATGTGTGTGTATGTGGATTTATAATCAAATTTTTACAAAATAATTCTTAGAAATATTCATCCACCTTAAATACATATTTATTTCCTAGTACTGAAAACTAAATTCAGTGAATGGTGCATACAAATCGTAATATTTCCACAGTGACTGACCCAGTTTCACATCAATGCAAGTAGACACCTATGGGACCATGATGTGTATTTTGAAGTTCATTTTTATTCCACACTGATACATTACTATTTCTGCAGTTTATGGACATTATAGGATATATCCTTTCATCCACAATTTCACAAATTTATAGGCATTTGGTTCACTTTCAATCACTTCCTACTTCAGAACACATGTATTCCTCCATGTTTCTTGACTGTTCTTTTCATAAGATTCTTTCCAAACACATTATTTTTGATTTCCATAATCATTTTTGAAGCAAAACTCAGACACTCTTCATGATAAACCATAATGCTAATATTACCATTAGATGTATAACTGGTTAGAATGAATTTATGTATATCAATATAAAATTTCCTATATATTTTCAGATATCAATTCAATCCATTATTTAAAGTTTGAACCAGTTATATTATTTATTCACAGTATGGTCTATTAAGGCATCACCTCTATATTCATAGACCGATGGTATACCTATTTGTATCCCCAATACTAATTTATAAGTCTTCAAAATATTGCTTTAAGAATTGGAGGAAGAAATACTCTAGTCACCTGATATACATACACATTTTATCACAGTAATATTCCTGACACAAAATGCAACGGACACACTTATGATTGTACCAAAGCCTATATTGAAAGTGAGCATGTATTACTAACAACATCCAAGTCCTGATTAAGTAATGATCTCAAATATCATTCCTATTGGTGACTACATATTTGTTTTTTCCTAAGATTAAATATTGAATCTGAACCCTGTTAAAAATGTCTTATCCTATCACTCACTTTGTACTTTGCCTGATTTCCTAATGTCTCTATTGATATCTGATTTCCTACACATTTTCCCCAGTTCATCACTGTGACTGACTCTTCAAATATGCTGACATTTACTTTCACTCTTTAACAAAAACCCTATATCTAAAGAACATTTGGTCCAATTCCTCGACTCACTGAAATGGGTTCTTCAAAGCCCTGCAGAGGGTAGCCCATAGGTGCTTGATTTTCTCATGACCCCAATTCACATAAAGAATCTATGCCCCACAGAGAGTAGGCCTCAAATTGTAGAAGTAGAGCAGTATTAATGGCAGGCCTATTTGATCACATCTGGTTCACAGGAAGGGTTTCCAGGCCACACTGAGTTTAGGCAAATAAGGGGCAAGTGAGCTTATTTTGGACACTTCCTTAGGCTGCGCCCCTCATGGAAACCTCCAGCAAGAGGTTATGATGAGAGTTTATATTGAAGAAGATGAGGGCCATGTGGGAGTGTTTTGGTTTAATTGTGGTCATTTGTGTGGTGGTTGGAAGAGATGACTGGGTCCGCATGGACTTCAACTCTGGAGTGATTCCCCTTAGAGACTGAAATGAACTCAGAGAAGTATTGACATGAATTGTGTTGGGATTTTAGGAGGCCACACATGAGAGTTGCCCTTGGAGACTGAGATCTAGGCTCAGGATAGCTTTCCAAAGAGCACTGGGAATCTCAGGCAGGATATCACATGACTTTATTCAGAAAGACGTGGCAGCCATTGTTGAGAGTCAAAACACACATGGACCTCAATTGTAGACCTCAATGGGCCTGGCTTAATGTGACCTTTTGGCCACTCTTTGGGAAACCTTGCCTCTGAGAGTTCTCCCGAGCTTTAATTGAAATAAGCTTCCTCACCATTTCATGGTTCCTGAATAAATTGAAAGCCACAGTGCCTCCAACTTCATCCTTGAAAATTGGCTAGATAAATACCATGAATTTTTTAAATTTCCATGAACAGATGGCACTGGAGAACCTTTGGATATCTGTTGCTTATCATGAGTGTACCAGACATTGCATTGATTGACTGGGTTTCATGAAAATGGTGAGAATAGAGGTGCCAGAAAGTTGGAGCCTGCTGATTAGTGGGCCCAGAGCAGTGGTGGGCAGGTGTATGATAAAACAACTGTCGTGGGGACACGTGGTTCTGCCATTGGTTTCCGAATGACTTGTGACTGACATGTTGCAGCCAGCAGAACCTTACAAGTAAAGGGACCTTGTTATATGGAGAGGTTTCAGGGCAATGTTCAGAATCAGGTTGCTATGGTCATGGGTGCAAGCTTTTTGGGATAGAAGCCTGGTTGGTGCATTCTCCTGCAGACCCTCACCCACTACACGTGAGAGTACTCCCTCTAGCACTGTGTCCCAGTTTTTCTCGTTGTATTATGTGAAGCCAATACCAAACTCCCAGTGCAGCAGTAAGAAACACCACGAAAAGTGGAGTATGACCAAATGGCTTCACAGATCACATGGTTAGACACTTAGACCCCAGTGTCCTCAGTTTACTAACAAAGGGAAAATTCAGAACTTCTTCCTCATGTTCAATAGCATATAAGGAACCATGTCATCCAGGTCACATAGATGCCGACCCAGGTTTGATGGTCTCAATACAAAGGAAGCTAAAGCTCCTGACAACAACAAATTTTTCAAGGGCCCAAACTCAGAGGCAGTTTCTCAAAAACTCATTAGGCCACCAGAGTTCCATGTTTGTGGAGTGTTTACCCTGTACCTTACTTTTGGAAATTCCTCTACCACCTCCAAGGTTGTGAACTCCTGAGCATTTTCTTTTCCAGATATATATTCACAGATTTTCAAACTCTTCTCCACTAATTGTGTATTACTTGTGGCGAAGGAAATATCAAGGCATTGTTTTGGAGGACAGTGGGAAGATTTTTGTCTAGCAAATATTTGCATACACATTAGATTCATTTTCCTATTTTCCATTAGAAATACTGAATCCCTGTCACTAACCCATACCCTACTAGACTCTGACTACTAATCTTAATATGATGTAGAAAAAGAAACCTAACAGAATAGAAATACAGGCCGTACATAGGAGGCATGGTGTATACTAGGACTTGCCTTCTGCTTTATCAAGAGTATGTGTTATAAATCTAGTCAACTTTTTATTGTAATACTTCTCCATGAGTTTTTAAAGTTAACACATATGTACATTTCTGTCTCCCTTTCTCTGTAGCCTATTCATCTCATGATATTTATTATGCATATTTAGTATCCTACCTGGTATCACACGTACATTCTTGTGAGCTTGCTGTTTTAGGATGATACAGATTGTGAGAAGAGATCACTCCCCCTAAATACTGATGGAACTGAAAATTCAACATATTGGTGAATTTCCTAGATGAACAGCATTATACATAAATCCATGCTCAGTAAAAAGAATATTTTTGGATATGAGGATGATATATATTTCATAATGAATTTTGATTGGCATACATATTACTACATTTTAATGTCTGTGTTTGTATCTATATATATATATATATATATATATATATATTTTTTTTTTTCTCCAGATTATTCAAAATATGAAATATATGTGTCTTATTATACACTCATTAATTTAACTCATGTTCCTATATGTGGATTTATAATCAAATTTTCACAAGATTATTCTCAGAAATATTCATCCACATGAAATACATATTTATTTCCCAGTACTGAAAACTAACTTTGGTGAATGGTGCTTACAAATCCTAATATTTGTACAGTAACTGACCCAGTTTAACATCAATGCAAGTAAAATCCTATGGGACATGATGTGTATTTTGAAGTTCATTTTTATTCAACACTGGTACATTACAATTTCTTCAGTTTATGGACATCATAGGATAATACTTTTCATCCACAAGTTCACAAATCTGTACGCATTTGGTTCACTTGCAATTACTTGCTGCTTCAGAACATATGTATTCCTCCATGTTTCTTGACTGTTCTTTGCATGAGATTATTTCCAAACATATTATTTTCGATTTCCATAATCATTTTTGAAGCAAAACTCCCACACTCTTCATCATAAACCATAATGCTAAAATTACCATTAGATGTATAACTGGTTAGAATGAAATTATGTATATCAATATAAGATTTCCTATATATTTTCAGATATCAATTCAATCAATTATTTAAAGTTTGATCCAGTTATATTATTTATTTACAGTATGGTCTATTAAGGCATCATCTTTATAATCATAGGCACAGGGTACACGTACTTGTGTCCCCAATACTAACTTATCAGTCTTAAAATGTTGCTTTCAGAAATAGTTGAAGAAATACTGTAGTCACCTGATATACATTTACATTTCAACACAGTAATATTCCTGACAAAAAATGCAAAGGACACCCTTATGATTGTACCAAAGCCTAAATTTAATGTGAGCATGTATTACTAACAACATCCATGTCCTGATTAACTAATGATCTCAAATATCATTCCTATTGGTGACTACATATTTGTTTCTTCCTAAGATTATATATTCAAACTCAACCATATTAAAAACATCTTATCCTATCACTCACTTTGTACTTTCCCTGATTTCCTAATGTCTCTATTGATATCTGCTTTCCTACACATTTTCCCCAGTTCATCACTGTGTCTGACTCTTCACATATGCTGACATTTACATTCACTCTCTAACCAAAACCCTATATCTAAATAACTTTTCGAACTATCTCTTTTTGTCTGGACGATCTCTTCCTCATTCAGTCATCCAAGGTACAAGGTCCTATACCATTGTATATCGATTTATCTGAGACAACTTTGCGGAAATAATTCAAAGCTAAGTATCCCAATCAAGGGCCCAATGTTCATCTGGGTTTGAAATCTTTCCTAGATTTCTGTTTTCATACTTATATTACACCTATATATGCTTGTAATATCGGAGGTTCCCAATACCATTATTCATCTCACAGAATGATTCCTAACCCAAATTGAACATGCTATTAACCCTAACCATGCACTGTTCCCTCAATTTAACTTTATGAAGAGCAGGGACAGAGTTGGTGTTATAATACAGGTAGATAGGGGATCTTCCACCTGTTGAGAACCTCAAGTTCCATGCAGAAATAAACCCTGGAGAAGATGTAGGCAGCTATGAAGAACCTGAGAGAGCAACAGATATCTTCCTTGGTAAAATACCTGGTCAGGATGAAGCGATGTGTCTGAATAAGCCTCTATCTTCTTAATGTAGAGAAGATGGACCAAACCAGGTCTGTGTGGAGAGCTGTTAACATGTGCCTATGGTTGATATACCATTCTATCTTGTGAATGTGACACAGGAAGTAGGGGCAGCCTCTCTCTCATGGGACCCTTGGAAGCAAACGTTAGGATAAAGTGGTTGCCAAGATAGTGACCTCATTCAGTTCCTGAAGGAAGTGACCTACCTCACTTCCTTGGTGATGGAACTCTCTGAACTTGGGATCCATGAAGCCAGGCACTCAGAGCCAGTCCCAGTCCCAGTCTCAGTGGGTTCACTTGTTTGGATTTACCAAGGACAGAGTCGGTCTTTCTTGGTACATACTGATGTGTGGATGGCTAAATGCCAGGAAAGCTCTGAAGAGGGGCCTTTCCTGAGAAAGCAGGTAGTGACTCACTGATTGATGCTGACAACTTTACAGAGTTGGTAAAGGAGACCTGATCTGAGACAGGAAAGTCCATTTCGAGGGAGCAGAGTAAGGCCCACCAGTCTGAGGACACTCTGGATAGTCACAGACCTACTTGGGTAATGGAGGTGCCTTTGTGGGTGTGGGTGTGAATTTGTAGTTTTGTATCATGTTCTGAGAATAGGTAGGAAAGGCAGTATGTTTGGTTTGGAGTGGACTGTTTTTGGTAAGTCATTTGACATGGCGAGTGTTTCTATGTTTGTGTTTCCCACTTTTTCCGTGGTTGTAGATATTAGAAAAGTGAATGCATCAATGGATGTGTCCTGTCTAGTAGAAAGCATCTCAGCACACATCCTGCCCAATTTATGAATGGACTGTGGCTTGCTTTATATGGGCAACACCTACTTCTTTCCTTAGTTCCTGTTTTCTTTCTAAATTCTGGCCACTCTCCAGAATAGGCTCATGTTTTTTTGTCCAAGATATGGACCTCTGTCGAGTTCTGTGACATGGCCATGTACTGGATAGATAAAGGAAATTGGGAGCATCTCAGAAAACTCGGATATCAGTGTGACCAGTAAAGTCTCAGTAGAGAAACCCTGCTTTGTGCCTTTTGCTAACCTACTGTTCTGTTGACCTGAATGTCAGGAAGGTCTTTTCCTCAGGCCACAAGTTTGTGAAGCCTGAAAAATACTGCTTTCAATTGGAAATGAATGAGCATCACCTGTGGCTCTTTGCTTAATTGCTTTGGAAAGGGATGTGTCTGAATCATCCTTTCGGCTCTGAGAGAGGCTGTGGCTTTGATTTTCAGCACCTGATGGATCTAAAGAAAGATCCCATGTGTGCATCCAAAACCAAAATGGCAAAAAGATCAGTCATTGTGGATGAAGTCTCTTGCTTCCTCTGTTAGGTTCCTGACCTCCATCAAGTAAGTAGAGGGATCCTTTGAGACAAATGAGTTCTTCAAAGCCCTGCAGCAGTGCTTGGGTTCTCACATGACTCCAAATCACATAAAGAATCTATACCTCATAGTCAGTAGGCTTCAAAATGAAGAAACAGAGCAGTATTACTGGCAGGCTTATTTGATCAATCCTGGTTTACAGGAAGGGTGTCCAGGAAACCCTGACTTTAGGAAAATGAGGGGAAAGGGAACTTATTTTGGACACTGTCTTGGGCTGCGCCCCTTATGGAAACCTCCAGCCAGAGGTTATGATGAATGTCTACATGGAAGAAAATGAGGGCCATGTGGGAGTATTTTGGTTTTAATTGAACATATTATTAACCCTAACCATACACTGTTCCCTCAATCTAAGTGTTCAGAAAAGCAGTGAAAGATTTGGTCTTACAATACAGGAATGCAGGGGATCTTCCACCTGCTGAAAACTTCAAAGTTCCATGCAGAAATGATCCCTGGAGAAGATGTAGGCAGCTATGAAGGACATGATAGAGCAAAAGTCATCTTCCATGGCAAACAACCTGATCAGGATGAAGGGTTGTGTCTGAATCAGATTCTCTCTTCTTAAGGTAGAGGAGATGAACCAAACTAGGCCTTTGTGGAGAGCTGTTCCCAGGTGACTATGGTTTCTATACTATTCTAACTTGTGAAAGTGTCACAGGTAGTAGGGACATCCTCCATGTTATGAGACCTTAGGAAGCAAATGTTAGGACAAATTGGTTGCCAAGGCAGTGACCTCATTCAGTTACTAAAGGAAGTGACCTCACCTCACATCCTTGTTGATGGAACTCTCCAAATTTGGGTTCCAGGAAGCCAGGCACCAAGACCCAGTCCCAGCACCAGTTCCAGTGTTCTCACTTGTTTGGATTTTCCGAGGACAGAGTCAGTCTTTTGTGGTACCTACTTATGTGAGAATGGCCAAATTCCAGAAAAATTCTGAAGAGGGGCCCTTCCGGAGAAAACAGGTAGAGGCTCACTGCTGGCTCCTGAAAACTTCACAGAGTTGACCAAGGAGCCCAGATCTGAGACAGGACAGACCATTTCTGGGGAACATAGTATGGCCCTCCGGTCCAAGGACACTCTGGATAGTTCCAGACCTACTTGGGGGAAGGAGGTGCCTTTGTGGTTGTGGGTATGGGTTTGTGGTTTTTTCTTTTGTTCTGAGAATAGTTAGAAAAGGGGGTGTGTTTGGTTTGGAGTGGAGTGTTTCTAGTTAGTCCTTTGACAAGGCGAGTGTTTTTAGGTCTGTGTATCCCACTGTGTCCGTGGTTGTAGACATTAGAAAAGAGAATGCCTCAATGGGTGTATCCTCTCAAGGAGAAAACTTCCCAGCATTCATCTGGCACAATTTATAAATGGAGTGTGGCTTGCCTTATCAATGGGCAACACCAACTATCTTCCTACGTTCCTGTTTTCTTCCTGAATTCTGGCCACTCTCCAGAATAGGCTCATGATTTTGTGTCCAATATATGAACCAATTCCAAGATCTGTGACATGGCCATGTACTGGATAGCTGAAGGGAATGGCAAGCATCTCAGAAAACTCAGATATCAGTTTAGCCAGTAAAGTCTCAGTGGAGAAACCCTGCTTTGGGCCTTTTGATTACCTATTGTTATGTTGCCCTGAATATCAGGAAAGTCTTTGTCTCAGGCCACCCCTTTGTGAAGCCTGAAGAAAACAGTTTTCACATGGAAATGAATGGGCATTACCTTTGTGTTTACAATAAAACCTTCACAGATTTGGCTCTCATTAAGTTAAAAATACTTTTAGATTGTATCTCAGTGTAAAAAGTAACATGGAACTGTACATATCTTATTGATAACAAGTCCAATTATAGAACACAAATGATATACATAAATCTCCAACATGTTTTTCTTTTAAGCCTAGAATTACCATACAACCTTAGAACACCAGCTTGATACAATGGTCTTTGGAAGCTTCTACTTTACAGACTTGTATACCTGGAAGATATGAACACATTAACACCACAATTACATTGATGTTTTTGTATTAAACAAGTTTAGATTTTAAAGAAATAACATGGCACAATTTTATAAAAACATTACTTGTTTTACCAGCTGTTTATTTTTTTAAGATTACTTGCTCAAAACTTACACATATAACCAAGTTACACAAACCTTTTTTTTATTATTTACTTAAACCCTTTTAATTACTTAATCATATAGACTCTCTTATCCAGAAACACATTTTTCCTCTATTAGATCTATATCTGGAACCTTTTAGTTTCTCTTTTTCATCTACTAACCTCTTTCTGTTCACATTTCAATACAATACTTGTAAATTTCTGAATTTAGGCAGATTATTTTATAGGCATCTACATTTTATTAGGGCCTTTTTGAAAACCTAGAAAACTTATAGGCCTAATTTTAAAGACATCTTTATTTTTATCTGTTTACCCAATTTGAATTAAAACATATGAATCACGTGAATCAAAGACATTTGAATACATTCTTAAATTTTTCATGAGTGCTCCTCATCTGTCAATTGTCATATCACTGCATGATATATGGACATACACACATACAGACATACCAACATACAACACGTAACACAAATGTAACACATAACACAATAGTAAAAGCCTTGTAGCTTTTTCAGGTGAAATCTCCATTGAAATGCTAAAAACTCCAGAGTCGATCAAAAATAGAACTGATCAGAAAACATTAAACCATCAGCAGAATCAAGATCATGAGCTCAAAAAAAAAAAAAAATACAGAATCTAAGAAAAGCAAGAGTCCTAAAAAAGATGACTGGCCAGTAATTAGTAAATACCGTATAATATAATTTTTTGGTTAGGTCTAGTTTGAGTTCAGGTAAAAAGACACATTTACTCTTTTTTATCTGTCTCCTGCTGAGTGCTGCAGGCTTCTTTTATTTGCATATCAACTTAAGTCCTGGCTGAGGTCTGGAAAACTGAAAAGACTGGAATTCGTAGCAGAAACCTCAGGCCTAAGGCATTTTAGCTATAAGTCATAATTTCCAGGTTTGGATGTTGAAAATTTTGATGCAAGTTTAAGATGTAATTCTCAAAATTTTATATCTTTAGATTTTTCTACACTAGAAAAACTTGCTCACACAAAACTGAAAATAGGATCATTTTTTGATAATATTAAAGCCACCATCAGAAGAAGTTTCTATAGGATCGTTAAGCCCCTTTCTTTGTTATGAAGTTTCTAATAGTATTAAGTTACATTAAATTGGCTGAAAATTTTTTAAAAAGAACCACACACTACCATGTGTATCCGAAATTAAGCTTTAAAAATTTCCGAGACTGTTGCTAATTAATGTCATTTCAATAAGCCAGACCAACGTTTTAATTTAGTACCATTTTTTAAAATCTTACACACTGATGGGAATAGATACCATATCATAATTTATTATCTCTTCCCAAGTTAATGCACTGGTATATCTAGTGAAATTTTTTCAGGCTGCCTAGTTCAAAATTAAAACTCTTTAATTATTTTTTATCCTAAGTATTTAAGTTTCCTAGCATGAACTACCTGAAATCAAACTAAACAATTGTTTAAACCCAACTTTTAACTGTAACATAGTGCAATGCTTTAGAAACCCATTTAGATACGAGATGGTTAAAATAAAAAAAAAATCATTTTTAGATACACATTCACCCTAGATCATGCCCAAGAAACAATCTATAATATCAACATATTAATGCATTCATTGTCCCTTTTGTTAAGTAAACAGAGGTGGAGAAATCCTTAAAGTGCACGTAAGGAATAAGGGAGTTCCCCACAGCAAAATGGCTCTGTCAGCTGCTGGGAGTCCCTTAGCCTCACCATTTACTTACAGGATTAGTTCCTCTGGTTTGCTTTGACCCCAGGCACCAGGCATATTCTATGTCTCCCAACTTTGCAGTAGTCAGCTCCCAAAAATTTCATCCTCTGCTTGCAGTTGTTTTGAGTGCTAGGCTTCCCCAAGAGGGCAGAGTGGGGTTTATTTAAAGTCCCCTCTGGGGTGTCAAAATTTATGACTGAAGGCTTGGTTCCCATCCCAAAGCCAATTAATGCCAATTTAATAATGAGGACAGGGTTTTGAGAAAAGTTTAAGCGAGATATCAAAGTTCTTTGACCCCAGACATTTCCCTCTGCAGTGGGCATGCTCAAGCCAACTACGGGAAGAAAAGAAATCACTGCTTCCGTAATCTTGCTTAACAAAGGGGAGTAAAGTTTATCAAAGTTCTTTAAAACACAGCTAAGAGAGGTGCAAAAGGTGAGAACAGAAAAACTGGCGGTTCTATTGACTTTTGGTCTCTCACAGGAGAAGCATTAGTTTAAAATTTAGCTAAAGTAACTTCCACATATGTAAGGTAGGTTGGAACTCGGGACTCTGCATGGGTCCAAACAATGCCAACACATTTAACAGAAACACAGATAAAAAGACACACAAAGACCATCATGCAGCTCCCGTTTGTTCACAACCCCAAGATCTACAATCTTGTGACTCAGGGAGAATGGAGGGAAGAGGGGAAGGAGTAGAAGGTTTGAGTGATAGGATCCTGGGTGACGGTGTCGGATTGGAGGCAGGGACCAGGAAAGGCTTCAAGGACAGAGGCATGGAATGGCTTTGTCCCATAATGAGAGTTTCTCAAACAGAGACAAGGACAATACAAACGTGACACAAACATGTACACACAGGTAACATGTAACACGAGTTCAGAAGTAAAGATTAGAACCTAGTAACTGGCAAAACCTGATGGGTTAGACCACAAAGACAGACAGTGAATTCAACCTGAGAGAAAAAAGTAGCCAGCAAGATATGATGGGTTGGCAGCAGAGTCACCTAATGTGGGCTCATCCGTCCCTCCTCACCTAATGAGGGCACATCCATCACTCCCTGAGTCCTCCAAGGCATCCCTTGCAAGGACGTGGTCTGTGGCTTTAGGACACGTTTGTCCACCACTGACAGGGGGAACTCACGTTCTCCGCTGGCAGCCACTCTGCCAACCCAAACCAAAAACGGAAAAATGGAACCTGAACAAAAAGCTCTGAGCGATCGCAAGGAAAAATGGAAAGAAGCGCCTTACTTACCCCCAGAGGGGTCTGTTGGGGTGTCCTTGTCCTATGCTGCATGATTCCCGGCCAACGCACCAAATGTAAGGATCCGGTGAACGTCGGAGGAAGAGACCACCAAGAGACCGCGGCTCATGCAACAGAAAAAGGCGTTCATTGAGGATCCAATCCAGCATGCTGGGGCTACGTGCTCACTCAAGAAGGGAGAGCAGCCCAGAGCCCCGAGCAGGGGTTGAGCAGTGCTTAAGTACACTTTTTGGGGAGGGCGGGACTTTACATATATCACAGTCTCCTTTAAGAAATCAACATACACCGCAGAAAAATCAAACAACAATTCCTAAACATGATTAGTTCATTCATTGGCAGGAACAGGTGAGGCAGGAGTGATAGGTCAGTTCTAAAGCGAGGTACACATTCAAACAGATTGCTTTAGGCCTTGCAATGCCTATGTGCCAGGCCACACAGGGTCCTAGGTTATTAAATAACCAGGCGGTCAGGGGGAATATTTACTGGGCAGTCGGGAATTGTACTACAAGCTACAGGAATTTCAGGTTTTGCATGTAGCATAGGAACTTAACAATACCTGGTCCTTTACATTTTAACTCAGGCCTTGCAGCTTAGAAACTTTACAAAACCCGGTCTTTTACACTTCAACTTTTACACTTTAATTTCAATTTATTTTACCCTTTCAGATCACTCCTGGTGCACAAGAAGGGTGTCCAAGCCACCCTGAATTTAGGCAAATGAGTGGCAAGTGAGCTTATTTGGGACACTGTCTTGGGCTGTGCCCCTCATGGAAACCTCCAGCCAGATGTTATGATGAGTGCCTTTATAGAAGAAGAGGAGGGCCATGTGAGAGTGTTTTGGTATTAATTGTGGTCATTTGTGTGACGGTTGGAAGAGATGAGTGGGTCCACCTGGGCTTGAATTCTTGTGTGATTCCCCTTAGAGACTGACTTCTGGAACTGAACTCAGAGAAGTATTGCCATGAATTGTGGTGATATTTTAGGAGGCCAAGCATGAGAGTCGCCCTTGGAAACTAAGATCAAGGCCGAGGGTGGATTTCCACAGAGCACTGAGAATTTCAGCCAAGATATCCCATGATTTTGTTCTTAAAGACTTGGTAGCCATAGTTGAGAGTCAAAACACACATGGACCTCACATTGTAGACCTCAATGGGCCTGGTTATATCTAACCTTTTGGTCACTCTTTGGGAAGCCTTGCCTATGAGAGTTCTCCAGAGTTTCATTCAAATGAGCTTCCTCAACATTTAATGGTTCTTGAAACCCACAGTGCATACAAACACAATAGAAATACAAGCAGTTCAGAAGAGGCATGGTGTATAGTTGGACTTGCCTTTTGCATTATGTAGGGTAGGTGTTATAAATCTAGTTAATTTTTAATTGAAATAGTTCTCCTTGTGTTTTTTAAGTTAATAAATATGTGAATTCCTCTATCCCTTTCTCTGTAGCCTATTCATCACATGTATTTTTATATAAACATATAGAATCCTACCTGGTATCACATATACATTCTTGTGAGGTGGCTGACATGGCAGATACAAATTATGACAAGAGATCACTCCTCCTAAACGCTACTGGATCTTAAAATTCAACCTAAGGGTAACCTTTCTAGTTGAACAACATTATTCATAAATCCATGTTCAGTAAAATTAATATTTTTGGATCTGTGGACGATATATATTTCATCATGAATTTCAATTGGCATATATATTGCCACTTTATAATGTCTGTGTGTGTTTTGCTCTTTGCTTAATTGCTTTGGAAAGGGATGTGTCTGAATAAGCCTCTTGGCCCTGTGTGAGGCTGTGGCTTAGATTTTCAGCACCTGATGGATCTAAAGAAAGATCCCATGGGTGCATCCAAAACCAAAATGGCCAAAAGAGCAGTTATTGTGGATGAAGACTCTCACCTTCTTCTCTAAGATTCCTGACATCCATCAAGTGAAAATAGGGATCCTTTGGGTCAAATGAGTTCTTTAAAGCCCTGCAGAGTTTAGCCCATAGGTGCTTGGGTTTTCTCATGAATCCAGTTTACATAAAGAATCTAAACCCCACAGTCAGTAGGCATCAAATTGGAGAAGCCAAGGAGTATTAACGGCAGGCGTATTTGATCACTCCGGGTTCACAGTCAGGATTTCCAGGCCACACTGACTTTAGGCAAATGAGGGGCAAGAAAGGTTATTTTGGACACTGTCTTGTGCTGTGCCCCTCATGGAAACCTCCATCCAGATGTTATGATGAGTGTCTACATGAAATAAGATAAGGGGCATGTGGGAGCATTTTGTTTTGAATTGTGGTAATTTGTTTGAGCTTGGAACAGATGACTGGGTCCACCTGGGCTTGAACTCTGGTATGATTCCCCTTAGAGACTGAATTCTGGAAGTGACATAAGAGAAGTATTGTCATGAATTGTGTTTGGATTCTACTAGGCCATGCAACCAACATCTCAGGTATTAATTGTGGTGCAGGGAGATCTAGGTGCAGGGTGGCTTTGCCCACAGCACTGGGAATCTCAGCCTGGATATCACATGATTTTATTCTGAAATTCTTTAAAGCCACAGTTGAGAGTCAAAACACATATGGACCTCACATTGTATACCTCAATGGGCCTGACTTCATGTGACCTTTTGGCCACTCTTTGGGAAGCCTTGCCTGTGAGTGTTCTCAAGATCTTTCATTGATATTAGCTTCTTCAACATTTAATGGTTCCTGAATGAATTGAAACCCACAGAGCCTCCAACTTTATCCTCGAAAAATGGCTTGATAAATACCATGAAATTTTTGAAATTCCCATCACCAGGTGGCACTGGAAAACTTTTGGATGTCCTGTTGCTGATCATGAGTGTATCAGACAGTGCCTTGACTGACTGGGTTTCATGAAAATTGTGTAGAACAGTGATGCCAGTAAGTTGGAGCCTGTTCATTAGTGGGCCTAGAGCAGTGGTGTGAAGGTGTGTGAAAAAACATGTGTGTTGGGGCATGTGGATCTGCCATTGGCTTCCAATTGCCTTGTGATTGACAGGGTACAGCCAGCAGACCCTTATATGTAAAGGCATCTTATTATATGGATAGGTTTTTGGGCAATGTTCAGAATCAGGTTGCTATGGACAAAGGGGCAACCTATGTGGGACAGAATCCTGGTTGGTGCATTCTCATGCAGACCATGTCCCTCCACACGTGACAGAACTCCCTCCAGCACTGTGTCCCAGTTGAACTCCTTGTATTTCATGAAGCAAATACCAAACTCCCAGTGCACCAGCAAGAAACACCACGAAAATTGGAGGATGACCAAATGGCTTCACAGTCAACCCGGGGAGACACTTACACCCCAGTGGCCATAGTTTAACTCCAAAAAGAGTATTCAGCACTGCTGCCTCATTTTCATTGGAAAATCAGAAACAATGTCCTTCTGGTCACATATTTGCACACACAGATTTGATGGTCACACAACAAAGGAAGCTAAAGCTCCTGACAACAACATGTATTTTAAGAGCCCAACCTCAGAGAGTTTCTCAAGAAGTCTTTACACAAGCAGAGCTCAATGTTTGTGGAGTGTTTACCCTGTCCCTTACTATTGGAAACTCCTCTACCACCTACAAGTTTGTGAACTCCTGAGCATTTTTTATTCCTGATATGTATTTACAGATTTTCTAACTTTTCTCCTTTATTGTATCTTACTTGGAACTAAGGTAATGCCAAGGCAATCTTCTGGATGAGAGTGTGAACATTTTTGTGTAGCACATATTTGCATACCCTTTAGAATCATTTTCCAATTTTCCATTCGAAATACTGAATCCCTGACACTAATGCATACCCTAATAAACTCTGACTACTACTCCTAATATGATGGAGAAAAATAACACAAACAGAATAGGAATACTAGCAGTTCAGAGGAATCATGGTGTATAGTTGGACTTGTTTTTTGCATGATTAATTGTAGGTGTTATAAATCTAGTCAATTTTTAATTGAAATAGTTCTCCATGTGTTTTTAATGTTAACAAATATGTGAATTCCTCTCTCCCTTTCTCTGTAGCCTATTCAGCACATGTATTTTTAAATGCACATATAGAACACTACCTGGTATCACACCTACATTCTTGTGAGGAGGCTAATTTGGCAAATACAATTTGTGAGAAATGATCACTCCTGTTAAACTCTGTTGGAACTGAAAATTTTACCTAGGGGTGTGTTTCCTAGAAGAACAACATTATACATAAATCCATGTTCTAAAAGAAATAATTTTGCATCTGTGGAAGATATATATTTCATGATAAATTTCGATTGCTAATTTATTGTCTGTGTGTGTTTTTTTTGTATATATATATATATACACTCTCCAGATTTTTCAAAATATGAAATATATATGTCTTATATACACTCACTAAATTCATTCATGTTCATGTATATGGATTTATAATCAACTTTTCACAAGATCATTCTCAGAAATATTCATCCACCTGAAATACATATTGTTTGCAGTACTGAAAACTAACTTCAGTTAATGTTGCATACAAATACTAATACTTCTACAGTAACTGACCCAGTTTAACATCAATGCAAGTACATTCCTATGTGACATGATGTGTATTTTGAAATTTATTTTAATTCAACACTGGTACATTACTATTTCTTCAATTTATGCACATCATAGGACATATATTTCATCCACAAGTTAGCAAACTTATAGGCATTTGTTTCACTTTCAATCACTTCCTGCTTCAGAACACATGGATTCTTCCAGGTTTCTTGACTGGTCTTATCATGAGACTTCTTTCCAAATACATTATTTTTGATTTCCTTTATCACTTTTGAAGCAAAACTGACACTCACTTCATGATAAACCATAACTATAATATCACCATTAGATGTATAACTGGTTGGAAGGAATGATTTCATATCAATATAGTATTTCTTATATATATATTCTGATATCAGTTTAATCCATTATTTAAAGTGGAACCAGTTATATTATTTATTCACTATATGGTCTATTCATGCATTATCTCTATATTCATAGACACAGGGTACACCTCTTAGTATGCCCAATACTAATTTATTCGTCTTCTAAATATTGCTCCCAGAAATGGTGGAAGAAATACTCATGTCACCTGATCTACATATGCATGTTACCACAGTAATATTCTGGACACAAAATGCAAAAGTCACACGTATGATTGTACCAAAGCCTAAATGGAAACTTAACATGGATTACTAAAAACATCCATATCCAGGTTGCCTAATGCTCTCAAATGTCAATCCTATTGGTGACCACATTTTTGTTTCTTCCTAAGATTATATATTCAACCTCAAAACTGTTGGAAATGTCTAGTTTTTTCACTCACTTTGTACTTTGCCTGATTTCCTAATGTCTCTATTGATATCTACTTTCCTACATATTTTTCCCAGTTCAACATTGTGACTGCCCCTTCACATGTGCTGACATTGACATTCACTCTCTAACCAAAACCCTATTGCTAATGAACTTTGGTCCAAATCCTATACTCTATCTTCTTCCGAAACATACTGACTATCTTCCTGATCCTATCGACTATCCCTTTTTGAGTGGATGTACTCTACTACATTCAATCATCCGAGGTACAAGGTCCTATGCCATTGTATATCGATTTTTCTGAAATATGTATGCAGAACATAATTCAAAGCTACGTGTCCCAATCTATTGCCCAATGCACTTCTGAGCTTCAAATCTTACCTAGATTTCTGTTTCCATACTTATATTTAACCACTATATTTCTATATATTGCAGGTTCCCAATACCATTATTCATCCCGCAGAATGATTCCTAACCCAAATCGAACCTGTTATTAACCCTAACCATACACTGTTGCCTCAATCTAACATTACAAAAGAGCAGGGACAGGGCTATTCTTTCAATAAGGGATGTAGGTGATCTTCCAACTGCTGAGAACCTCAAAGTTCGATGTAGAAATTATCCCTGGAGAAGATGTAGGCAGCTATGAAGGACCTGAATGAGCAAAAGCCATCTTCCATGGCAAACAACCTGCACAGGACGAAGGGATGTGTATGCATCAGACTCTCTCTTCTTAATGTAGAGAAGATGGACCTAACCAGGCCTTCGTGGAGAGCTGTTCCATGGTGTCTATTTTGATATACCATTCTAACTAGTCAAATTGTCACAGGAAGTAGGGGCACCCTCCAACTCATGGGACCATTGTAAGCAAGTGTTAGGACAAAGTTGTTGCCAAGGCAGTGGCCTCATTCAATTCCAAAGAAAGTGACATACCTCATTTTCTTGGTGATGGAACTCTCTGAAATTGGGATGCAAGAAGCCAGGCACCAAGAGCCAGTCCCAGTCCCAGTCCCAGTGGGCTCACTTGTTTGGATTTACCAAGTACAGAGTCAGACCTTCTTGGTACCTAGTGATGTGAGGATGGCCAAATGCCAGTAGAGCTCTGAAGAGGGGCCTTTCTTGAGACAGCAGGTTGTGGCTAACCACTGGCTCCTCCCAGAATAACAGAGTTGGCCAAGGAGACAAGATCTGAGACCGGACAGGCCATTTCGAGTGGAACATAGTATGGCCCACCAGTCAGAGGACACTCCAGATAGTTAAAGACCTATTTTTGGGAAGGAGGTGCCTTTTTGGTTGTGGGTGTGAGTTTGTGGTTTTGTTTCATGTTCTGAGAATAGGTAGGAAATGTGGTTGGTTTGGTTTGGAGTCGACTTTTTCTAGTAAGTCTTTAGACAAGGCGAGTGTTTCTATGTCTGTGTAGCCACTGTGTCCGTGGTTTTAGACATTAGAAACGAGAACGCATCAATGGAGGTGTCCTGTCTAGTAGAAAGATTCACAGCATTCATCCTGCACAATTGATTAATGGACTGTTGCTTGCCTTATGGATGGGAAACACCTACTAACTTCCTAACTTGCTGTTTTCTTCCTGAATTCTGGCCACTCTCCAGAATAGTATCATGGTTTATTGTCCAAGATATGTACCACCTCCAAACTCTGTGACATGGCCATGTCCTTGATAGCTGAAGGGAATGGGAACATCTCAGAATACTCAGATACCAGTGTGACCAGTAAAGTCTCAGTGGAGAAACCCTGCTTGGCTTCATTTGCTTATCTATGTTTCTGTTGCCTTGAATGTCAGGAAGGTCGTTGCCTCAGGCCACCCCTTTGTGAAGCCTGAAGAAATAGTTTTCAAATGGAAATGAATGGGCATCACCTGTGGCTCTTTGCTTAATTGCTCTGGAAAGGGATGTGTCTTAATCAGACACTAGGCCCTGTTTGAGGCTGTGGCTAAAATTCTCAGCTCCTGATAGATCTAAAGAAGATCCCATGTGTGCATCCAAACCAAAATGGCAAAAAATCTGTCATTGTGGATGAAGTCTCTTGCCTTCTTCTGTTTGGTTCCTGACCTCCATCAAGTGAGAATAGGGATCCTTTGGATCAAATGAGTTCTTCAAATTCCTGCAGAACTGCTTGGGTTGTCTCATGATGCCAAATCACATAAAGAATCTATACCTGACAGTCAGTAGGCCTCAAATTGGAGAAGCAGAGCAGTATTTATGGCAGGCCTATTTGATCACTCCTGGTTCATAAGAAGGGTGAACAGGCCACCCTTACTTTGGACATATCAGGGGCAAGGGTGCATTATTTGGACACTGTCTTGGGCTGCGCCACTCTTGGAAACCTGCAGCCAGAGTTAATGATGAGTGTTTATATGGTTAAAGATAAGGGCAATGTGGGAATGTTTTGGTTTTAAATATGGTCATTTTTGTGGCGTTTGGAATAGATGACTGGGTCCACATGGGCTTGAACTCTGGTGTGATTCCCCTTAGAAACTGAGTTCTGAAACTGACCTCAGAGAAGTATTGCCATGAGTTGTGTTGGGATTGTAGGAGGCCATGCATAAGAGTCGCCCTTGAAACCTGAGATCTAGGCCCAGGAAAGCTTTCAACAAAGCACTGAGAATCTCAGCAAGGATATCACATGATTTTATTCTGAAAAACTTGGCAGCCACAGTTAAGAGTCAAAACACACAAGGACCTCACATTATAGACCTTAAAGGGCTTTTCTTCATGTGACCTTTTGGGCACACTCTGGGAAGCCTTGCCTGTGAGAGTTCCTCAGAGCTTTCATTGAAATGAGCTTCCTCACCATTTAATGGTTCCGGGATGAATGGAAACCCCAAAGTGCCTTCAACTTCATTCTTGAAAAATGGATAGATAAATATCATAAAATTTTTGAAATTCCCAATGACCAGGTGGCACTGGATAACCATTGGATGTCCCATTGCTGATCATGAGTGTACCAGACAGTGCCTTGATTTACTGGGTTTCTTGAAAATGGTGTAGAACAGAGATGCCAGTAAGTTAGAGCGTGCTGAGTAGTGGGCCTAGAGCAGTGGTGTGCAGGTGTGTGATAATACATCTGTGGTGTGGCCATGTGGATATTACATTGGCTTCCAAATTGCTTGTGACTGACTTCGTGCAGCCATCAGACCATTATATGAAATGGCATCTTGTAATATGGAGAGGTTTCAGGGCAATGTTCAGAATCAGGTTGGTATGGTCAAGGGGGCAAGCAATGTGGGATAGAAGCCAAGTTGGGGCATTCTCCTGCAGACCCTGACCCACCACATGTTACAGGACTCCCTCCAGCACTGTTTCCCAGTTGAATTCCTTGTATGTCGTGAAGCAAATACAAAACACCCAGTGCAGCAGCAATAAACACCAGGAAAAGTGGAGGATGACCAAATGGCTTCAAAGTCCACATGGGGAGACACTTAGCCCCCAGTGACCACAGTTTAGCTACAAAGAGTGAATTCAGCACTGCAGCCTCATGTTCATTGGAAAATAAGAAACCATGTCCTCCAGGTCACATAGATGCAGACCAAACTTTGATGGTCTCACTACAAAGGAAGTTAAGCTCCTGACAACAACATATATTTTAACTACCCAAACTCAGAGGCAGTTTCTCAAGAAGTCTTTAGGCCAGCATAGCTCCATGTTTGTGGAGGGTTTACACTGTCCTTTACTTTTGGAAACTGTTCTACCACCTCCATAGTTGTGAAATGCTGAGCATTTTCCAGTCCAGATATGTATTCACATATTTTCTAACTCTTCTCCTCTAATTGTGTCATACTAGGGGCGAAGATAATTTCAAGGCATTCTTCTGGATGAGAGTGGGAATATTTTTTGTAGCACATATTTTCATGCATATTAGATTCATTTTCCTATTTTCTACTTGAAATACTGAATCCCTGACACTAACCCATAACCTACTATTCTCTGACTACTATTCCTAATATGATGGAGAAAAATAACTCAAACAGAATAGAAATACAAGCATATCAGAGGAGGCATAGTGTATAGTTGGACACGGCTTTTGCGTGACAAAGTGTTGGTGTTATAAATCTAGTCAATTTGTAATTGATATAGTTCTCCATGTGTTTTTAAAGTTAACAAATATATGAATTCCTCTCTCCCATTCTATGTAGCCTATTCAGCACATCTATTTTTATATGCATATATAGAATCCTACCTGGTATCACACGTACATTCTTGTCAGGTGTCTGACTTGGCAGATACAAATTGTGAGAAGTGATCACTCCTCCTAAACACTGTGGGATCTGAAAATTCATCCTCTGTGTGAGCTTCCTAGTTGAACAATATTATACATAATTCCATGTTCAGGAAAATGAATATTTTTCGATCTGTGGATGATATATATTTCATGATGAATTTCGATTGGCATATATACTACTACTTTTTAATGTGTGTGTGTGTGTGTGTGTGTGTGTGTGTATACACACTCCAGATGTTTTAAAATATTAAATATATGTGTCTTATTATACACTCCTTAATTTCATTCTAGTTCATGTATGTGGATTTATAGTCAACATTTCACAAGATTATTCTCGGAAATATTCAACCACCTGAAATACTATTTGTTTCCTATTACTGAAAATTAACTTCAGTGAATCGTGAATACAAATCCTAATATTTCTACAATAATTGACCCAGTTTCTCATTAATGCAAGTAGATTCCTATGGGACATGATGTGTATTTTTATGTTCATTCTTATTCACCACTGGTATTTTACTATTTCTTCAGTTTATGCACATTATAAGATATATATTTCATCCACAAGTTACAAAATTATATGCATTTGTTTCACTTTCAATCATTTTCTGCTTCGAAACACATGTATTCCTCCATGTTTCTTGACTGGTCTTCTCATGAGACTTCTTTCCAAATACATTATTTTCGATTTCCATAATCACTTTTGAAGCAAAACTCACACACCCTTCATGATAATCCATAACCCCAATATTACCATTAGATGTATAACTGGTTGGAATGAATGATTTTGTATCAATATAATATTTCTTATATATTTTCAGATATCAATTCAATCCATGATTTAAAGTGAAACCAGTTATATTATTTATTCACTGTACAGTCTATTCATGCTTTTTCTTTATATTCATAGACACAGGGTACACCTCTTTGTAAACCCAATACTAATTTATACGTCTTCAACTTATTGGTCTCAGAAATGATGGAAGAAATACTCATGTCACCTTATCTACATATACATTTTATCACAGTAATATTTGGACACAAAAAGAAAAGGTCACACTTATGTTTGTACCAAAGCCTAAATGTAAAGTGAATATGGATTACTAAAAACATCCATGTCCAAGTTGCCTAATGCTCTCAAAAATCAATCCTATTTGTGACAATATATTTGTTTCTTCCTAAGATTATATATTCAAATTCAACCCTGTTGAAAACATCTAATCCTTTCTCTCACTTTATACTTTTCCTGATTTCATAATGTCTCTATTGATTGCTTTCCTACATATTTTCCCCAGTTCATCATTGTGACTGACTCTTCACATGTGCTGACATTTCCATTCACACTCTAATCGAAACCCTATTGCTAAGAAACTTTTGTTCCAAATCCTATACTCACTCTTCCTCCTAAACCTACTGACTATCTTCCTAATCCTACCTATTAACGCTTTCTGACTGGATGTTCTCTTCTACATTCAATAATCCAAGGTACAGGGTCTTATGCCATTGTATATCGATCTCTCTGAGACATCTCTGCAGAACATAATTCAATGCTAAGTATCACAATCCCTTGATCCCAATGCTAAGTATCACAATCCTTTGAAGCCCAATCACCTTCTGGGCTTCAAATTTTACTTAGATTTCTGTTTTCCTACATACATTTCACCTCATTATTCTTGTACAATTATTCATCCAGCAGAATAATTTCTAACCCAAATCGAACATGTTATTAACCCTAACCATACACTGTTCCCTCAATCTAACTTTACAGACGAGCAGGGACAGAGTTGGTCTTACAATATAGGAATGTAGGGGATCTTCCACCTGCTGAGAACCACAAAGTTCCATGCAGAAATGATCACTGGAGAAGATGTAGGCAGCTATGAAGGACCTGAGAGAGCAAAAGTCATCTTCCCTGGCAAACAACATGGTCAGAATGAAGGGTTGTTTCTGAATCAGCCTCTCTCTTTTTAATGTAGAGAAGATGGACCAAACCAGGCCTGTGTGGAGAGCTGCTCCCGGGTGCCTATGGTTGATATAGCATTCTAATTTGTGAAAGTGTCACAGGAAGTAGGGGCAGCCTCTTTCTCATGGTAGCCTTGGAAGCAACTGTTAGGACAAAGAGGTTGCCAAGGCAGTGATCTGATTCAGTTCCTGAAGGAAGTGACCTCACATCACTTCTTTGGTGATGTAACTCTCTGAACTTGGGATCCAGGAAGACAGGAACCCATAGCCAGTCCAGTCCCAGTCCCAGTGGTCTCCTTTTTTGGATTTACCAAGGACACAGACATTCATTTTTGGTACCTACTGATGTGAGGATGTCCAAAACGCAGGAAAGCTCTGAAGAGGGGTTTTTCCTGAGAAAGCAGGTAGTGGCACACTGCTGGCTCCTGACAAATTCACAGAGTTGCACAAGGAAAGCAGGTCTGAGACAGGAAGGCCATTTATTTGGAACATACTATGGCCCACGAGTCAGTGGAAACTCCAGATAGTCACAGACCTACTTGGGGGAAGGAGGTGTCTTTGTGGGTGTGGGTGGGGATTTGTGAATTTGTCTCATGTTCTGAGAATAGGTAGGAATGGCGGTTTGTTTGTTTTGGCGGGACCTGTTTGTAGTAAGTCGTTTGACAAGGCATGTGTTTGGATATCAGTGTATCCCACTGTGCCCCTGGTTGTAGACATTAGAAAAGAAAATGCATCAATGGATGAGTCCTGTCTAGTTGAAATCTTCTCAGCATTCATCCTGCCCGATTTAAGAATGGACTGTGGCTTGTCTTATAGATGGGCAACACCTACTATCTTCCTAAGTTCCTGTTTTCTTCCTGAATTGTGGGCACTCTCCAGAATAGACTGATGGTTTTGTGTCCAAAATATGTACCACCTCCAAGCTCTGTGACATGGCCATGTACTACATAGCTGAAGGGAATGGTGAGCATCTCAGAAAACTCAGATATCAGTGTGACCAGGAAAGTCTCAGTGGAGAAACCCTGCTTTGGGAATTTTGCTTACCTATTGTTCTGTTGCACTGAATGTCAGGAATATCTTTGCCTCAGGCAACCCCTTTGTGAAGCATGAAGAAAACAGTTTTCAAATGGAAATAAATGGGCATCACCTGTGGCTCTTTGCTTAATTGCTTTGGAATGGGATGTGTCTGATTCAGGCTCTTGGCCCCCTGTGAGGCTGTGGCCTAGATTCTCAGAACCTGAGGGATCTAAAGAAAGATCTCTTGTGTATCCAAAACCAAAATGGCCAAAAGAGCAGTCATTGTGGATGAAGTCTCTCGAATTCTTCTAAGGATCCTGACCTCCATCAAGTGAGAATCAAGATCTTTTTGGTCAAATGAGTTTTTCAAAGCCCTGAAGAGGCTAGCCCAGAGGTGCTTGGTTTTTCTCATGACTCCATTTAACATTAAGAATCTAAACCCAAGAGTCAGTAGGCCTAAAATTGGAAAATCGAAGCAGTATTAACAGCAAGCCTTTTTGATCACTCATGGTTCACCGGAAGGGTGTCCAGGCCACCATGACTTTAGGCAAATGAGGGGCAAGGGAGCTTATTTTGGATACTGTCTTAGGCTGCGCAACTCATGAAAACCACCAGCCAGTGGTTATGATGTGTGTCTATATGGAAGAAGATGAGGGCCATGTGGGAGTGTTTTGGTTTTAATTGTGGTAATTTGTGTGGCGTTTGGAAGAGATGACTGGGTCCACCTGGGATTGAACTCAGGTGTGATTTACCTTACAGACTGAGTTCTGGAACTGACCTCAGAGAAGTATTGCCATGAATTGTGTTGGGATTTTAGCAGGCCATGCATGAGAGTCACCCTTGGAAACTGAGATCTAAGCCCAGGGTTCCTTTCCACAGAGCACTGAGAATCTCAGCAAGGATATCACATGATTTTATTTTGAAAGACTTGACAGCCATAGTTGAGAGTCAAAACACACATGGACCTCACATTGTAGACCTCAATGGGCCTGGCTTCATGTGACCTTGGGCCACTCTTTGGGAAGCCTTTCCTGTGAGAGTTCTCCAGAGCTTTCATCGAAATGAGCTTACTCAATATTTAATGGTTCCTGAATGAATTTAAACCCACAGTGCCTCCAACTTCATCCTTCAAAAATGGCTAGATAACTACCACCAAATTTGGAAATTCCCATGACCAGGTGGCACTGGAGAACCTTTGGATGTCCTGTTGCTGATCATGAGTGTACCAGAAAATGCCTTCATTGACTGCGTTTCATGAAAATGGTGTAGAACAGAGATGCCAGTAAGTTGGAGCCTGCTGAGTAGTGGGCCTAGAGCAGTTGTGCGCAGGTGTGTGACAATACATCTG
This sequence comes from Callospermophilus lateralis, assembly GCF_048772815.1. Taxonomy (NCBI): domain Eukaryota; kingdom Metazoa; phylum Chordata; class Mammalia; order Rodentia; family Sciuridae; genus Callospermophilus; species Callospermophilus lateralis. Next base: position 93,693 of record NW_027510789.1, read on the forward strand.
TGGTGGGGTCATGTGGATCTTACATTGGCTTTCAAATGGCTTGTGACTGACATGGTGCAGCTAGCAGAACTTTGTATGTAAAGGCATCATGTTACATGGAGAGTTTTCAGGGCAATATTCAGAATCAAGTTCCTATGGTAAAGGGGGCAAGCAATGGGGGATAGAAGCCTGGTAGGTGCATTCTCCTGCAGACCTTGACACACCATACGTTACAGGACTCCCTCCAGCATTGTGTCCCAGTTTAACTCCTTGTATGTCATGAACCAAATACAAAACACCCACTGCAGCAGCAAGAAACACCACGAAAAGTGGAGGATGACCAAATGATTTCAAAGTCCAGACGGGGAGACACTTATCCCCCAGTGGCCACAGTTTAGCTACAAAGAGTGAATTCAGCACTGCTGCCTCATGTTCATTGGACAATAAGAATTCATGTCCTCCAGGTCACAAAAATGCAGACCCAAGTTTGATGGTCTCACTACAAAGGAAGCTAAAGCTTCTGACAACAACATATATTTCAAGTACCCAACCTCATTGTCAGTATCTCCAGAAGTGTTTAGGCCAGCAGAGTTCCATGTTTGTGGAGTTTTACCCTGTCCCTAAGGTTTGGAAACGTCTCTTCCACCTCAAAGGTTGTGAACTACTGAGCATTTTCCATTCTACGTATGTATTCACAGATTTTCTAACTCTTCTCCTCTAATTGTTTCTTACATGGGGCGTGGTTATTTCAAGCCATTGTTCTGAATGAGAGTGGGAATTTTTTTTGTGTAGCACATATTTGCATACACATTGGATTCATTTTCCAATTTTCCATTCGAAATACTGAATCCCTGACACGAACCCATACCCTACTAGACTCTGACTACTAATTCTAATATGATGCAGAAAAGTAACACAAACAGAATTGAAATACAAGCAGTTCAGACGAGGCATGGTGTATAGTTGATCTTGCCTTTTGCATGATAAATGTTAGGTGTTATAAATCCAGTCTATTTTTAATTGAAATATATCTCCATGTGTTTTTAAAGTTAACAAATATGTGAATTCCTGTCTCCCTTTGTCTGTAGGCTATTCAGCAATGTATTTTTATATGCACATATCAAATCCTACCTGGTGTCACACCTACATTCTTGTGAGGTGACTGACTTGGGAGATACAATTTGTGAGAAGACATCACTCCTCCTAAACGCTGTTGGAACTGAAAATTCAAATAATGGATGAGCTTCCTAGTAGAACAACATTATACATAAATCCCTGTTAAGAAAATTGAATATTTTTGGATCTGTGATTGATGTATATTTCATGGTGAATTTCGATTTGCATATATGTTACTACATTTTAATATCTGTGTGTGTGTGTGTGTGTGTATACACACACACACCCACACACTCTCCAGATTTTTCAAAATATGAAATATATGTATCTTATTAACACTCCCTAAATTCATTTATGTTCAAGTATGTGGATTTATAATCAACTTTTCACAAGATTTTTCGCAGAAATATTTATCCACCTGAAATACATATTTGTTTCCTAGTACTGAAAACTAACTTCAGTGAATGGTACATACAAATCCTGTTGATAGCCACAGCCAAGGTTCTCCAGTAAGGACCATATGTACTTTTGAACAACCAAAGGCAGGCATGGTCCCTAAGCCACATGCTTGTTGTTTAAACAGAGAGGGGGAGATGTTGAGAGCCACAGCCAAAGGGGCCCCAGGAAACCTCCAACTGCCAGCAAACTTCCAGCTGCCGGCTGATGATTGGCTCACAGCGGCCCCAGCAACATCTAGCTGATTGGCTCCTCTGTGGTGATGCTCATTGCAGATGCTCATTGAGCTGTTTCCCCGCCCATTCAGACTGCCAGTGGATGATTGGCTCACAGAGGCCCCAGCAACATCTAGCTGATTGGCTTCTCTGTGGTGATGCTCAATGGGATGTTTCCTTGCCCTTTCAGACAACAGAGCTGCTCATTGGTGGACTTTTTTGCCTTCACCCATGTGACCCAGCCAATCGGCCTCAAAAGGAGGAGGCTTGTGGTTGAGGGAGAGGCTTGTGGGAAGACTGTGGTGGCAGTTGGGCTCTGAGGGTTTTTCCTGAGAAGCTGTTTTGTTTGGTTTGTGTGGTTCTAAAAATAAAGTTCGTTTCTTTTGACAATTGGCTCCTGAATTGTGCCCAGCCAGACTGATGATAATCATGTAAAATGTTGATTTTAAATCCACATACATGAACTTGAATGAATTTAGGGAGTGTATAATAAGACACATTTATTTCATATTTTGGAAAATCTGGAAAATCTCGTGAATATATATATATATATATATATATATATATATATATATATATATATATATATATACATATATATATACATATACACACACACACAACAATAAAATGTAGCAATATATATGCCAATCAAAATTTATCATGAAATATATATCATCCACATATCTAAAAATATTCATTTTACTGAACATGGATTTATGTATGATGTTGTTCACTAGGAAGCTCACCCATAGGTTGAATTTTCAGTTCCATCAGTATTTAGGGGAAGTTATCTATTCTCATAATTTGTATATTCCAAAGTCAGTGAGCTCACAAGAATGTACGTGTGTTACCAGGTAGGAGTCTATATATGCATAAAAATATACATGTTCTAAAGAGGCTACAGAGAAAAGGAGACAGGAATTTACATATGTGTTAACTTTGAAAACTCATGGAGAAATATTACAATGAAAAGTTGACTAGATTCATAACACATATCCTTGATAAAGGAGAAGGAAAATCCAAGTATACACCATGCCTCCTACAAAAGGCCTGTATTTCTATTCTGTTAGGTTTCTTTTTCTCCATCATTTTAGGATAAGTAGTCAAAGTCTAGTAGGGTATAGGTTAGTGTCGGGAATTCAGTATTTCAAATGGAAAATAGGATAATGTATCCAATGTGTATGCAAATATGTGCTACACAATAATCTTCCCACTCTCACCTAGAACAATGCCTTGACATTACCTTTGCCCCAAGTGAGACACAATTAGAGGAGAAGAGTAAGAAAATCTGTGAATACATATCTGGAATGGAAAATTCTCAGGAGTTCTCAACCTGGGAGCAGGTAGAGGAGTTTCCAGAAGTAAGGGATTGGGTAAACACTCCACAACCATGGAGGTCTGCTGGAAATAAGACTTCTGGAGAAACTGCCTCTGAGGTGTGGCACTTGAAATATATGTTGTTGTCAGTAGCTTTGTCTTCATTTGTAGTGAAACCATCAAAGCTGGGTCTGAATCTATGTGACCTGGAGAACATGGTTTCTTATTTTCCAATGAACCTGAGGCAGCAGTGCTGATTTTTCTCTTTGTAGGTAAACAGAGGCCACTGGGCCAAAGTGTCTAACCGTGTGGACGATGAAGCCATTTAGTCATCCTTCAATTTTCATGGTGTTTCTTGGTGCTGAACTGGGAGTTTGGTATTTGCTTCAAGAAATAAAAGGAGTTCAACTGGGACATAGTGTTGGAGGGAGTTCTGTGACATGTGGTGGGTCAGAGTCTCCAGGAGAACGCACCAATCAGCTTCTATCCCACATAGCTTGCCCCCTTGACCATAGCAACCTGATTCTGAACATTGCCCTGAAACCTCTCCATATAACAAGATGCCTTTGCATATAAGGGTCTGCTGGGTGCACCATGTCAGCTAAAAGCCATTTGGAAATCAATGGCAGATCCACATGGCACCACCATAAATATTTTATCACACACCTGCACACCACAGCTCTGGGCCAAATACTCCGCAGTCTCCATCTAACCGGCATCTCTGTTCTACACCACTTTCATTATACCCAATCAATCAAGGCACTGTCTGGTACACTAATGATGAGCAACAGAACATCAAAGGTTCTCCAGTGCCACCTCATCATGCGAATTTCAAAAATTTCATGGTATTTATCTAGCCATTTTACAAGGATGAAGTTGGAGGCATTATTTGTTTCAATTCTTTCAGGAATTATTCAATGTTGAGGAAGCTCATTTCAAGGAAAGTTCTGGAGAACTCTCACAGGCAAGGCTTTCCAAAGAGTGGCCAAATAGTCACATGAAGCCAGGCCAATTGAGGTCTACAATGTGAAGTCCATGTGTGTTTTGACTCTCAACTATGTCTGGCAAGTATTTCAAAATAATATCATAAGATATTCTGTCTGAGATTCCCAGTGCTCTGTGGAAAGCCACCCCGGGCCTAGATCTCAGTTTCAACGGGCGACTCTCATGGGTGGCCGCCTAAAATCCCAACACAAATCATGGCAATACTTCTCTGAGGTAAGTTCCAGAACTCAGTCTCTAAGGGGAATCACACCAGAGTTCAAGCCCTGGTGGACCCAGTCATCTCTTCCGACTGCCACATAAATGACCACAAGGAAAACCAAAAAACTCCCAAATGGCCCTCATCTTCTTCCATATAGACGCTCATCATAACCTCTGGCTTGACGTTTCCTTGAGGGGCACAGCCCAAGACAGTGTCCAAAATAATCTCCTTTTCCTCTCATTTGCCTAAAGTCAAGGTGGCCTCGAGACCCATTCTGTGAACCAGGAGTGATCAAATAACCCTGACTTTAGTACTGCTCTGCTTCTCTAATTTGAGGCCTACTGTCTGTGGAGTATAGATTCTTGATGTGAATTGGAGTAATGAAAAAACCCAATAACCCATTGGCTACCCTCTGCAGGGTTTTGAAGAACTCATTTGACCCAATAAATCCCTATTCTCAATTTATGGAGGTCAGGAACTTTACAGAGGAAGGTGAGAGACTTCATCCTCAATGAATGCTTTTTGGGCCATTTTGGTTTTTGATGTGCCTTCTGGAAAGTTACATATGTTTATTTTTTTGGTTTTAGTGCCTTCTGGAATGTTACATAATTTTTTTCATTAGACATTATTGCCAGAGTTCCTATCTTCATCCCAGTGCAGGTGAAATCAAAGATAATTCCAATCTACAGCTTCTGCAATAGCCATCCCTGTACTGCTTGCAGAACTTGCCTGGACACATGTGAACTCACCTAAATGCATTGTGAACTATCTGTTGGTGCAGCGACTTGTCGTAGTGTTGGGGTATATTTGCTGATGATGTCATCGGTGGTACAATTTTTCCAAAAGGAGCCGTCAATTGGCTTGGTGTATCTTCCTCCCTTCTGCGTGTCATGATCGTCCAGCTAAAATTTGGGGGGGCCAACAGAGGTGAGGCAAAGAACCTCACCCACCCCCGCTGGTACAAAGACCTCTCCACAGGTGTGGCTCTATACTGGACGGGTAGTCAGTGACGGGTAAGATCCAATTGCAATGGTACCAACTTAACGGGTAAAGACCATATGTACTATTGGACAACCTAAGGCAGGCACGGTCCCTAAGCCACATGCGTGTTGTTTAAACAGAGAGGGGAAGATGTTGAGAGCCACAGCCGAAGGGGCCCCAGCAAAATTCCTGCTGCCAGCAAACTTCCAGCTGCCGGCTGATGATTGGCTCACAGCGGCCCCAGCAACAACTAGCTGATTGGCTCCTCTGCGGTGATGCTCAATGGGCTGGTTCCCTGCCCTTTCAGAGCACAAAACTGCTCATTGGGGGACTTTTTTTTTTTTTTTTTTTACAGGTTTCATATTTTTAATCAGTTCTGTGAAGAATATCCTAAACACTACAAGAGACACAACAGAATATTTTTTCTTCCAGCATTAAAAAAAAATGACATTCACAAACATTTTAAAGAGGCTTGTCTGTATAATCAGGGTGGTGATCTTGAATTTTAAGAAAAATTTATCATGTTCTTGACACAGATTGTTTATAGATACATTTAGAAATTGCTTTCTAGTCATGATAAACATTGTGTACAAGTTTTTAAAATGCCCCAACTTTAGCTTTAAAAAAAATTAGTCTGGCTAAACTTTTCCTTTTGCCAGAAGCAATGATCCTGAGAGCCCAAACTAAAAACTTGGTAAAAAGAAAAATACCTGGGGGCCTAACAAATGTGCTATAATTTGTCTTTAAATGAGAAAAAAATTTTTACATGGAGCTTTTTAAAAGGTCTTTTAACAAGCTACCTTGGGAGCTCAATTGAAAAATAGAAGTTGATGTACTAAAACAGATGTTTCAGCGCAGCTCCAAAAATCTTTATAAATACAGCGATTTGGAAGGACGATCCTGGATCAGAAGTGTTATTCCTTGTGTATCTACTTAACGTGTGCATGCCTCAACTCAGTTGTCATAATTGTCTCGATAATTTCCTCCTGAGTAGCGCTCATAGCCACCCTGGCTGCCACTATAGTCTCGGGACCGTCCATATCCATATCCATATCCTCCAGGTCGACTGTCATACCGGCCACTCCCATAGCCCTGGTCCCCACCACCTCTAGAGTAGCTGCGACCACGCCCATGGGCCCCAAAGGCACCCCCTCTGGTGCCCCGGGCAGACTTGCCTGCATGGTCCACCCGGATCTGACGACCATCCAGGGACTCTCCATTCATGGCTTTCATGGCATCTGAGGCATGTTCTGGATTGGTGAAGGTGATGAAGCCAAAACCCCGGGATCGCTGAGTCTCCCGGTCCTTGACAACAACCACCTCAGAAATAGGCCCAAAGCTGCTGAAGTGGTCTTCCAGCGCCTGCTCATCAGTATTGAAGTTGAGTCCTCCCACGAACAGCTTCCCTTCTTCAGAAGACATGGCAGTGAATTTGAGTCCTGGAAATTGAAAAGTAAAAGCGCTGGAGAGACAGGAAGCTCTGAGGAGCAGGAAGAATAGGGAGAGGGGGACTTTTTTTGACTTTGCCCACATGACCCAGCCAATCGGCCTCAAGAGCAGGAGGATTCTGGGAGACAGAGAGAGGCTCATGTGGGAGGGAGAGGTTTTGGGAAGCCAGAGGTGGCAGTTGGGGCTCTGAAGGTTTTTCCTGAGAGGCTGTTTTGTTTGGTGTGTGTGGTGCTAAAAATAAAGTTCGTTTCTTTTGGCAAGTGGCTCCTGATTGTGCCCAGCAAGACTGCGGCATTACCCTAATATTTCTACAATAACTGACCCAGTTTAACATCAATGCAAGTAGATTCCTGTGGGAGAGGACATGATGTGTATTTTGACGTTCATTTTTATGTAACAGTGGTACATTACTATTTCTTCAGTTTATGCACATCATAGGATATATATTTGATCCACAAGTTCACAAATATATAGGCATTTGTTTCACTTTCAATCACTTTCTGCTTCAAAACACATGTATTCCTCCAGGTTTCTTGACTGGTCTTTTCATGAGACTTCTTTCCAAACACATTATTTCCGATTTCCATAATCACTTTTGAAGCAAAACTCACACATTCTTCATGAAAAACCATAATGCTGATATAACCATTAGATATATTACTGGTTGGAATGAAGGATTGTATATCAATGTAAGATTTTCTGTATATTTTCAGATATCAATTCAATCCATTATTTAAAGTTAGAACCAGTTATAATATTTATTTACAGTATGGTCTATTCATGCATTATTTCTATAATTATAGACACAGTGTACACCATTTTTACCTCCAAAAATAATTTATACATCTTCAAAATATTGCTCCCAGAAATGGTGGAAGAAATACTCATGTCACCTGATCTACATATACATTTTACCACAGTAGTATTCTGCACACAGAAAGAAGAGGTCAAACTTATGTTTGTACCAAAGCCTAAATGAAAAGTGAGCATGGATAACGGAAAACATCCATGTCCATGTTGCTTAATGCTCTCAAATTTCATCCTATTGGTGACTACATGTTTGTTTCTTCCTAAGATTATATATTCAAACTCAAGCCTGTTGAAAATGTATAATTCTATCACTCACTTTATACTTTGCCTGATATCCTAATGTCAATTGATATCTGCATTCCTACTTTTTTCCCCAGTTCATCCTTTTGACAGACTCTCCACATGTGCTGACAATTACATTCACTCTATCCGAAACCCTACAGCTAAAGATCTTTTTATCCAAATCCTATACTCACTCTTCTTTCAAAACCTACCAACTATCTTACTAATCCTACAAATTATCCCTTTTTGACTGGATGTTCTCTTCAACATTCAATAAACCAAGGTACAAGTAATTATGCCATTGTATATTGATTTATCTGAGACATCTGTGCAGAATATAATTCAAAGCTAAGAATCCCAGCTAAGGGTCCAATGCAATTCTGTGCTTCAAATATTACCTAGATGTCTGTTTTCATACTTATAATTCACTTATATTCTTATAAATATCGCACGTTCCCAATACCATAATTCATCCCGCAGAATGATTCCTAACCCAAATGGAACATGTTATTAACCCTGACCATACACTGTTCTCTCAATCTAACTTTACTGAAGAGCAGGGACAGAGTTGGTCTTTCAATACAGAAATTAGGGGATCTTCCACTTGCTGAGAACCTCCAAAGTCATTAAAGAAATGATCCCAGGATTAAATGTAGGCAGCTATGAATGACGTCAGAGAGCAAAAGTCATCTTCCATGACAAACAACCTGGTTAGCATGAAGGGATGTGTCTGAATCAACATTTCTTTTCTTAATGTATAGAAGATGGACCAAACCAGGCCTATCTGGAGAGCTTTTTTTGGGGTGCCTATGGTTGATATACCATGCAAAATTCTGAAAGTTTCACTGGAAGTAGGGGCAGCCTCCAACTCATTGGACTCTTGGAAGCAACTGTTAGGACAAATTGGTTGCCAAGGCAGTAACCTGATTCAGTTCCTGAAGGAAGTGACCTACGTCACTTCCTTGGTGAAGGAATTCTCTGAACTTGGGATCCATGAAGACAGGCACCCAGAGCCAGTCCCAGTCCCAGTCCCAGTGGGCTCACTTGTTCGGTTTTACCAAGGACAGGGTCAGTCTTTCTTGGTACCTACCTATGTGAGGATGGCCAAAGGCCAGGAGAGCTCTGAAGAGAGACCTTTTCTGAGAAAGCAGGTAGTGGCTCACCGCTGGCTCCTGACAACTTCACAGAGTTGGCCAAGGAGACCAGATATGAGTCAGGACAGGACATTTCGGGAGAACATTGTATGGCCCACCAGTCAGAGGACACTCTGGATAGTCACAGACCTACTTGGGGGAAGGAGGTGCCTTTGTGGGAGTGGTTGTGGTTTTGTGGTTTTGGAACATGTTCTGAGAATAGGTAGAAAATGCGGTTTGTTTGGTTTGGATTGCACTGTTTCTAGTAAGTCGTTTGACATGTGAGTGTTTCTATGTCTGTGTATCCCACTGTGTCTGTGGTTGTAGACATTAGAAAAGAGAATGAATTAATGGATGTGTCCTGTCTAGTAGAAAGCTTCCTGGCATTCATCCTGCCCAATTGATGAATGGACCGCGGCTTGCCTTCTGGATGGGCAAAACCTACTATCTTCCTAAGATCCTGTTTTCTTCCTGAATTCTGGGCACTCTCCAGAATAGGCTCATGGTTTTGTTTTCAAGATATATACAACCTCCAAGCTCTGTGACATGAACATGTACTTGATAGCTGAAGTGAATGGGGAGCATCTAAGAAAACTCAGATATCAGTGTGACCAGAAAGTCTCAGTGGAGAAACCCTGCTTTGGGTCTTTTGCTTACCTGTTTTTCTGTTGCCCTAAATGTCAGGAAGGTCTTTGCCTCTGGCCACCCCTTTGTGAAGCCTGAAGAAAACAGTTTTCAAATGAAAATGAATGGGCATCACCTGTTGCTCTTTGCTTAATTGCTTTGTAAAAGGATGTGTCTGAATCAGCCTCTTGGTTCTGTGTGAGGTTGTGGCTTAGATTCTCAGCACCTGATGCATCTAAAGATAGATTCCATGTGTGCATTCAAAACAGAAATGGCAAATGAGTCTCTTGCCTTCCTCTATTAGATTCCTGACCTTCATCAAGTAAGAATCAGGATCCTTTTATTCAAATGAGTTCTTTGAACCCCTGCAGAAGTGCTTGGGTTTTCTGATGACTCCAAATCACATAAAGAATCTATACCTGACAATCAGTAGGCCTCAAATTGGAAAAGCAGAACAGTATTAACTACATCCCTATTTGATCAGTTCTGGTTCACAGGAAGGGTGTGTAGGCCACCCTGACTTTCGGCAAATTAGGGGCAAGGGAGCTTATTTTGGACAGTGTCTTGGTCTGCGCCCCTCATGGAAACCTCCAGCGAGAGGTTATGATGAGTGTCTATATGGAAAAACATGAGGGCCATGTGGGAGTGTTTTGGTTTCAATTGTGGTCATTTGTGTGGCAGTTGGAAAAGATGACTGTGTCCACCTGGGTTTCAACTCTTGTGGGATTCCCCTTGGAGACTGAGTTCTGGAACTGACCTTAGAGAAGTATTGCCATGAATTTGTGTTGGGATTTTCGGAGGCCACACATGAGAGTCACCCTTGGAAACTGAGATCTAGGCCCAGGGTGGCTTTTCACAGAGCACTGGGAATCTCAGCGAGGATATCACTTGATTATATTCTGAAAGACTTGGAAGCAATAGTTGAGAGTCAAAACACACATGGACCTCACATTGTAGACCTCAATGTGGCTGGCTTTATGTGACATTGGGCCAGTCTTTCGGAAGACTTGCCTGTGAGAATTCTCTAGAGCTTCCATTGAAATGAGCTTCCTCAACATTTAATGTTTCCTGAATGAATTGAAACCCACAGTACCTCCAACTTCATCCTTGAAAAATGGCTAGAAAATACCATGAAATTTTTGAAATTTCCATGACCAGCTGGCACTGGAAAACCATTTGATGTCCTGGTGCTTATCATGAGTATACAAGACAGTGTCTGGTTTGACTGAGTTTCATGATAATGGTGTAGAAAAGAGATGCCAGTAAGTTGGAGCCTGCTGAGTAGTGGGCCAAGAGCAGTAGAGTGTAGGTGTGTGAGAAAACATCTGTGGTGCGGCCACGTGGATCTGCCATTGGCTTAGAAATGGTTTGTGACTGACATGTGCAGCTAGCAGACCTTTGGATGTAAAGGCATCTTGTTGAATGGAGAGGTTTCAGGGCAATGTTCAGAATCATATTGCTATGGTCAAGGGGGCAACTATGTGTGATAGAAGCCTGCTTGGTACATTCTCCTGCCGATCCTGACCACAACACGTGACAGAACTCCCTGCAGCACTGTATCGCAGTTAAACTCCTTTATTTCATAAAGTAAATACCAAACTTTCAGTGCAGCATCAAATAACATGACGAAATGTGAAGGATGATCAAATGGCTTCACAGTCCACACGGGGAGACACTTAGCCCCCAGTAGCCCCAGTTTGCCTACAAAGAGAGAATTCAGCACTGCTGCCTCGTGTTTATAGGAAAATAAAAAACCATGTTCTTCAGGTCACATAGATGCAGACTCAGCTTTGATGGTCTCACTACAAAGGAAGCTAAAGCTCCTGACAACAACATATATTTCAAGTGCCCAACCTCAGAGGCATTTTCTCAAGAAGTCTTAAGGCCGACACAGCTCCATGTTTGTGGTATTTACCCTGTCCCTTACTTTTGGAAACTCCTCTACCACCTTCAAGGTTGTGAACTCCTGAGCATTTTCCATTCCAGATATTTATTATGAACTCAAACAACAACAAGTGCTGGTGAGGATGTGGAGAAAAGGGTAAACTTGTACATTGCTGGTGGGACTGCAAATTGGTGCAGCCAAATTGGAAAGCAGTATGGAGATTTCTTGTAGAACTGGGAATGGAACCACCATTTGACCCAGGTATTCTCCTTCTCAGTCTATTCCCTAAAGACCTAAAAAAAATGCTACAGGGACACTGCTACATTGATGTTCATAGCAGCACAATTTACAATAGCAAGACTGTGGAATCAACCTAGATGCACTTCCATAGATGAATGGATAAAAAATGTGGCATTTATACACAATGGAATATTACTCTGCATTAAAAAATGACAAAATGATATAATTTGCAGAGAAATGGATGGCATTAGAGAAGATTATGCTAAGTGAAGCTAGCCAATCCGTAAAACCAAATGCCAAATGTCTTTATTGATATAAAGAGAGTAACTAAGAACAGAGTAGGGACGAATAGAATGAGAAGAAAATTAACATTAAACAGGGATGAGAGGAGGAAGGGAAAGGGAGAGAGATGGGAAATTGCATGGAAATAAAAGGAGACCCTCAGGGTTATATAAATTACATACAAGAGGAGGTGAGGGAAAGGAAAAAATTATACAAGGGGGAGAAATGAATTACAGTAAAGAGGTAGAGAGAGAAGAGGGGAGGGGAGGTAAGGGGAGGGCGATAGTAGAGGTTAGGAAAGGCAGCAGAATACGACAGACACTAGTATGGCAATATGTAAATCAATGGATGTGTAACTGATGTGATTCTGCAATCTGTTTACGGGGTAAAAATGGGAGTTCATTACCTACTTGAATCACAGTGTGGAATATGATATATCAAGAACTATGTAATGTTTTGAACAAGCATAAATAAAAATTAAAAAAAAAAGAAAACTAACTTTGGTGAATGGTGCAAAGAAATCCTAATATTTCTACAGTAACTGACACAGTTTAACATCAATGCGAGTAGATTCCTGTGGGACATGATGTGTATTTTGATGTTCATTTTTATTCAACACTGGTACATTACTATTTCTTCAGTTTATTCACATCATATTATAATATTTCATCCACAAGTAATCAAATTTATCGTCATTTTTTTCAATTTCAATCACTTCCTTCTTCAGAACTCATGAATTCCTCGGTGTTCCTTGACTGGCCTTTTCATGAGACTTCTTTCCAAACACATTATTTTCGATTTCCATAATCACTTTTGAAGCAAAACTCACACAAACTTCATGATAAACCGTAACCTAATATTAACATTAGGTGTATAACTGGTTGTCATGAATGATTGCATATCAATATAAGATTTCTTATATATTTTCAGATATCAATTCAATCCATTACTTAAAGTGGAACAAGTTATATTATTTATTGAAATTAAGGTCTATTCATGCATTATCTGTATATTCATAGAAACAGGGTACACCTCTTTTTACCCCCAATGCTAATTTATACGTCTTCAAAATACTGCTCCTAGAAATGGTGGAAGAAATAATCATGTCATCTGATCTACAAACACATTTTATCACAGTAATATTCTGGAAACAAAATGCAAAGGTCCCACTTAGGATTGTACCAAAGTCTAAATGGAAAGTGAACATGGATTACTAACAACATCCATGTCCATGTTGCCTAATGCTCTCAAATGTCAATCCTATTGGTGACCTACATATTTGTTTCTTCCTAAGATTAGATATTCAATCTCAACCCTGTTGAAAATGTCTTATCCTATCACTCACTTTATACTTTGCCTGATTTCCTAATGTCTCTATTGATATCTGCTTTTCTACAAATTTTCCCCATTTCATCATTGTGTCTGATTTCTTCATATGTGCTGACATTTATATTCATTCACTGCCCGAAAAAAAATTGCTAAAGAACTTTTGTTACATATCCTATACTAACTCTACTTGCTAAACATAACGACTATCTTCTTAATCCTACCGACAATCCCTTTTGACTGGATGTTCTCTTCAGCATTCAATCATCCAAGGTTCAAGTTCCTCTGCCATTGTATATCGATTTATTTGAGACATATGTGCACAATTCAAAGCTAAATATCCCAATCAACTGCCCAAAGCCCTTCTGGGATTCAAATATTACTTTGATTTCTGTTTTCATACATATATTTAACCACGATATTCTTATAAATATCACAGGTTCCCAATACGATTATTCATCCAGCAGAATGATTCCTAACCCAAATCGAACATGAAATTAACCCTAACCATATACTGTTCACTCAATCTAACTTTACAGAAGAGCAGAGACAGATTGTTCTTACAATACAGGAATGTAGGGGATGCTCCACCTGTTAAGAACCTCAAAGGTCCATGCAGAAATGATCCCTGGAGAAGATGTAGGCAGCAATGAAGGACCTGAGATACAAAAAGTCATTTTCCATGGCAAACAACCTGGTCAGGATGAAGGGTTTTGTCTGAATCAGCCTCTATCTTCTTACTGTAGAGAAGATGGACCAAACCAGGCTTGTGTGGAGAGCTGTTCTCGGGTGCCTAAGGTTGATATACCATTCTAAGTTGTGAAAGTGCCAAAGGAAGTAGGGGCAGCCTCCATCTCATGGGACCCTTGGAAGCAACTGTTAGGACAAAGTGGTTGCCAAGGCAGTGACCTCATTCAGTTCTTAAAGGAAGTGACCTACCTCACTTCCTTGTTGATGGAACTTTCTGAACTTGGGACCAAGGAAACCAAGCACCAGAGCCAGTCCCAGTCCCAGTCCAAGTGGTCTCATTTGTTTGGAATCACCAAGGACAGAGTCAGTCTTCTTGGTACTGACTGATGTGAGGATGGCCAAATGCCAGGAAAGATCTGAACACGGGCCTTTCCTGACTAAGTATGTAGTGGCTCACCCCTGGCTCCTGATGCTTCACAGAGTTGGACAAGGAGACCAGATCTGAGACAGGACAGACCATTAACGGGGAACATAGTATGGCAAACCTGTCAGAGGGCACTCCGGATAATCACAGCCCTACTTTGGGGAAGGAGGTGTCTTTTTGAGTGTAGGTGTGTGGTTTTGTCTCTGTTCTGAGAATAGGTAGAAAAGGAGGTTTCTTTGGTTTGGAGTGAACTGTTTCTAGTAAGTCGTTTTACATGGTGAGTGTTTCTATTTCTGTGTATCCCACTGTGTCCGTGGTTGTATACATTATAAAAGAGAATGCATCAATGCATGTGTCCTCTTTAGTAGAAAGCTTCCCAGTATTCATCCTGCCCATTTAATGCATGGAGCGTGGTTTCCATATTGATAGGCAACACCTACTACCTTTTTAAGTCCCTGTTTTCTTTCTGAATTCTGACAACCCTTCAGAATAGGCTCTTGGGTTTGTGTCCAAGATATGTACCACCTCCAATCTCTGTCACATGGCCATGTACTGGATATCTGAAGGGAATGGCCAACATCTCAGAAAACTCAGATATCAGTGTGACCAGAAAAGTCTCAGTGGAGAAACCCTGCTTTGGCTCTTTTGCTAACCTATTGTTCTGTTGCCCTGAATCTCAGGATGTCTTTGCCTCTGGCCACCCCTTTGGGAAGCCTGAGGAAAACATTTTTTCAAAAGAAAATGAAGGGCATCACCTGTGGCTCTTTGCTTAATTGCTTTGAAAAAAGATGTGTCTGAATCAGCCTCTTGGCCCTGTGTGAGGCAGTGGCTTAGATTCTTAGCACCTGATGGATTAAAAGAAAGATCCCATATGTCCATCCAAAACCAAAATGGCAAATATTCACTCATTGTGAATGAATTCTTTTACCTTCCTCTGTTAGGATCCTGAATTCCATCAAGGGAGAATAGAAATCCTTTGGGCCAAATGAGTTCTTCAAATCTCTGAAGAGGGGCTTGGTATTTCTCATGACTCAAATTCACATAAAGAATCTAAACCACAGAGTCAGAAGGCCTCAAATTGAAAAACCGAGCAGTATTAATGGCAGGCCTATTTGATCACTCCTGGTTTACAGGAAGTGTGTCCAGGCCACCTTGATGTTAGACAAATGAGGGGAACAGGACCTTAATTTGGACACTGACTTGGGCTGTGGACCTCATTGAAAACTCCAGCCAGACGTTATAAGGAGTGTCTATATGGAAGAAGATGAGGACCATGTGGGAGTGTTTTGGTTTTAATTGTGGTCATTTGTGTGGCGGTTGGAAGAGATGACTGTTCCACTGGGCTTGAACTCTGGTGTGATTCCCCTTAGAGACTGAGTTCTTTAACTGACCTCAGAGAAGTATTGCCATGAATTGTGTTGGGATTTTAGGAGGCCACACATGAGAGTCGCCCTTGGAACCTGAGATGAGGCCCAGGTTGGATTTCCACAGAACACTGGGAATTTCAGCCCGGATATTACATACAATTTTTCTTAAAGACTTGGCAGCCATATTTGAGTTTAAAACACACATGGACCTCACATTGTAGATCTCAATGGGCCTGGCTTCATGTGACATTTTGGCCACCCTTAGGGAAACCATGCCTGTGAGAGTGCTCCAGTGCTTTCATTGAAATTAGCTTCTTCACCATTTAATGGTTCCTGAATTAATTGAAGCCCTCAGAGCTGCAAACTTCATCCGTGAAAAATGGCTAGAAAATTACCATGAAATTTTTGATATTTTCATGTTCAGCTGGCACTGAAAAAACTTTGGATGTCCTGTTTCTGATCCTGAGTATACCAGACACTGCCTTGAGTGACTTTGTTTCATGAAAATGGTGTAGAACAGATATGCCAGTAAGTTGGAGCCTGGTGAGTAGTTCGCCTAGAGCAGTGGTATGCAATTGTGTGATAAAACATCTGTGTTGCGTCCATGTGGATCAGCCATTGGCTTCCAAATTGCTTGTGACTGATATGGTGCAGCCAGCAGACCCATATATGTAAAGGCATCTTGTTATATGGAGAGGATTCACTGCAATGTTAAGAATCATATTGCTATTCTCAAGGGGGCAATCTACGTGGGATAGAACCTGGGTTGGTGCATTCTCCTGAAGACCCTGACTCACCACACCTTAAAAAACTCCCTCCACCACTCTGTCCCATTTTAACTCCTTGTATTTCTTGAAGTAAATACCAAACGCCCAGCGGAGCAGCGAGAAAAACCACGAAAATTGGAGGATGACCAATTGGCTTCACAGTCCACACTGAAAGACACTTAGACCCCAGTGTCCATAGTTTACCTACAAAGAGAGAATTCAGCACCGCTGCCTCATGTTCATTGGATAATAAGAAACCATGTCCTCCAAGTAACATAGATGCAGACCCAGCTTTGATGGTCTCTCTACAAAGGAACTAAATCTCCTCAGAACATCAAATATTTCAAGTGCCCACCCTTAGAGGCAGTTTCTCAAAAAGCATTTAGGCCAGCAGAGCTGCATGTTTGTGGAATGTTTACCCTGTCCCTTACTTTTAGAATCTTCTCTACCACCTCCAAAGTTGTAAACTCCTGAGTATTCTCCATTCCAGATATATTCACAGATTTTCTAGCTCTTATCCTCTAATTGTGTCTTACTTGAGAAGAATGTAATGTCAAGGCATTGTTCTGGATGAAAGTGGGAAGATTTTTGTGTAGCACATATTTGCATACACATTGGATTCAATTTCCTATTTTCCATTAGAAATGCTGAATCCCTGAAACTAACATATACCCTATTAGACTCTGACTACTAATCCTAATATGATGGAGAAAAATAACACAAACAGAATAGAAATACAAGCAGTTTAGAGGAGGTATGTTTTATAGTTGGAGTTACCTTTTGCATGGTATAGTGTAGCAGTTATAAATCTAGTCAATTATTTGTTGAAATAGTTCTCCATGCGTTTTTAAAGTTAACAAATAAGTGAATTCCTGTCCCCCTTTCTCTGTAGCCTATTGAGCACACGTATTTTTATATGCACATATAGAATCCTACCTGGTACCAAACATACATTCTTGTGAGGTGGCTGACGTGGCAGATACAAATTGGAAGAAGAGATCACTCCTCCTAAACGCTGCTTGAACTGATAATTCAAATGTGAGTGAGCTTCCTAGTTGAACAACATTATACATAAATCCATGTTCAGTAAAATGAATATATTTGGATCTGTGGATGATATACATTTCATGGTGAATTTCGTTTGGCATATATATTGCAATTTTTAATGTCTCTCTCTGTTTGTGTATATAAATATGTATATATATATATATATATATATATATATATATATACACTCTCAAGATTTTTCAAAACATGAAATATGTGTCTTATTACACACTTCCTAAATTCATTCATATTTATGTTGTGGATTTATAATCAACTTTTCACAAGATTATTCTCAGAAATATTCATCCACCTGAAATACGTATTTGTTTCTTTTTACTGTTTCCACCCCAGATATGCATTCACGGATTTTCAAACTCTTCTACTCTAATTGTGTCTTACTTGGGGTGAAGGTAATGTAAAGGCATTGTTCTGGATGAGAGTGGGAAGATAATTGTGTAGCACATATTTTATACACGTTGCATTCATTTTCCTATATTCCATTGAAAATACTGAATCCCTGACAATAACCCATACCCTACTATACTTTGTCTACTAATCCAAATATGATGGAGAAAAACAACCCAAACAGAATTTAAATACAAGCAGTTCAGAGGAGGCATGGGGTATAGTTGGACTTGCCATTTGCATGATAAATGGTAGGTGTTATAAATCTAGTAAATTTTTAATTGAAATAGTTCTCCATGTGTTGTTATAGTTAACAAATATGTAAATTCCTCTCTGCCTTTCTCTGTAGCCTATTCAGCACATGTATTTTTATATGCTTAAATAGAATACCTGGTATCACACGTTCATTTTTGTGAGGTGACTGACTTGGCAGATACAACTTGTGAGAAGAGATCACTCCTCTAAACGCTGTTGGAACTGAAAATTCAAACTATGGGTGAGCTTTCTAGTAGAACAACATTATACATAAATCCTTGTTCAGTAAAATAAATATTTTTGCATCTGTGGATGCTCTATATTTTATGATGAACTTCAATTGGCATATATATTCCTACATTTTAATGTCTGTGTGTGTGTTTTGTGTGTGTGTGTGTGTGTGTGAGTGTGTGTGTGTATATACATATATATAATTATATGTGTATATATATACACATATATATAATTATGAATATATATATATATATATATATATATATATATATATATATATATATACACTGTCCTGATTTTTAAAATATGAAATATATGTATCTTAAATACACTCCCTAAGTTCATCCATGTTCAAAAATGTGAATTTATAATAAACTTTTCACAAAATTATTCTCAGAAATATTCATCCACCGGAAATACACATTGGTTTCATAGTTCTGAAAACTAACTTCAGTAAATGGTGCTTACAAATCCTAATATTTGTACAGTAACTGACCCAGATTAACATCAATCAAGTAGATTCGTATGGGACATGATGTGTATTCTGACGTTTATTTTCATTCAACACTGGTACATTACTATTTCTTCAGTTTTTACAAATCATAGGAAATATATATTTCATCCACAAGTTCACAAATTTATACGCATTTGTTTCACAATCACTTCCTGCTTCATAAAACATGTATTCCTCCAGGTTTCTTGACTGGTCTTTTCATGAGACTTCTTTCCAAACACATTATTTTCGATTTCCATAATCACTTTTGAAGCAAAACTCACAAACCCTTCATGATAAACCATAAATTTAATGTGGCCATTAGACATTTCACTGGTTGGAATGAATGTTTGTATGTCAATATAAGATTTCCTGTATTTTTTCAGATATAATTTCAATCCATTATTTAAAGTCAGAACCAGATATATTATTTATTCACAGTATGGTCTATTCATGCAGTATCTCTATATGCACAGACAAAGGGTACACCTCTTTTTACCCCCATTACTAATTTATACGTCTTGAATATGTTGCTGCCAGAAATGGTGGAAGAAAGAGTCATGTCACCTGATCTACATGTACGTTTTATCACAGTAATATTCTGGACAAAAAAAGCAAAGGTCACACTTAAGATTGTAGCAAACATTAAATGAAAAGTGAGCATGGATTACTAAACATCCATGTCCAGGTTGCCTAATGCTGTCAAATGTCAATCCTATTGGTCACTACATATTTGTTTCTTTCTTAGATTATATATTCAAACTCAACCCTGTTGAAAATATCTAATCCTATCACTCACTTTATACTTTGCCTGATTTCGTAATGTCTCTATTGATATCAGCTTTCCTAACTATTTTCCCCAGTTCATCATTGTGACAGTCTCTTCACTTGTGCTGACATTAACATTCACTGTCTACCGGAAACCCTATTGCTAAACAACATTTGGTCCAAATCCTATACTCACTCTTCTTTCTAAACCTACTGAGAATCTTCTGAATCCTACGGACTATCCCTTTTGACTGGAAGTTCTCTTCTACATTAAATCATCCACGGTAGAAGGACCTAAGCCATTGTATATCGATTTACCTGACACATCAGTGCAGAACATAATTCAAAGCTACGTATCCCAATCAAGGGCCCAATGCCCTTTTGGGCTTCATATCTTAGCTAGATTTCTGTTTTCATACTTATATTTCACCTATATATTCTTGTAAATATCGCAGTTTCCCAATACCATTATTCATCGCGCAGAAAGATTCCTAATCCAAATCGAACCTGTTAGTTAACCTAACCATACACTGTTCAGTCAATTTAACTTCACAAAAGAGCAGCGATAGAGTTGGTCTTACAATACAGGAATATAGGGGATCTTCCACATGCTGAGAAACTCAAAGGTCCATGCACAAATGATTCCTGGAGAAGTTGTAAGCAGCTATGGAGGAAATAAGAGACCAAAACTCATCCTCCATGGCAAACAACCTGGTCAGGATGAAGGGTTGTGTCTGAATCAGCTTCACTCTTCTTAATGTAGAGAAGATGGACAAAACAAGGCCTGTGTGGAGAGCTGTTCCAAGTTGCCAATGGTTGATATACCAATCTAACTTGTGAAAGTGTCACAGGAAGTAGGGGCAGCCTCCATCTCATGGGACCCTTGAAAGCAATTGTTAGGACAAAGTGGTTGCCACGGCGGTAACCTCATTCAGTTCCTGAATGAAGTGACCTACCTCTCTTCCTTGATGACGGATTTCTCTGAACTTGGGATCCAGGAAGCCAGGCACCCAGAGTCAGTCCCAGTTTCTTTCCCAGTGGGCTCAGTTGTTTGGAATAACCAAGGACAGAGTAAGTCTTCCTTGGTACCTACTGATGTGAGGATTGCCAAATGCCAGGAGAGCTCTGAAAAGGGGAATTTCCTGAGAAAGCAGGTAGTGGCTCACCACTGGCTCCTGAAAACTTCACAGTGTTGGCCAAGGAGACCAGATCTGAGAAGGACAGGCCATTTCAAGGAAACATAGTATGGCCCATCAGTCAGAGTACATTCCAATTAGTCACAGACCTACTTGAATAAAGGAGGTGTCGTTGTGGGTGTGGTTGTGATTTTGTGGTTTAGTCTCATGTTCTGAGAATAGGTAAGAAAGGCGGTTTGTTTGTTTTGGAGTGGACTGTTTATAGTAAGTCATTTGACAAGGCGATTGTTTGTATGCCTGTGTATCCCACTGTGTCCATGGTTGTAGACATTATAAAAGATAATGCATCAATGGATGTGTCCTGTCTAGTAGAAAGCTTGCCAACATTCATCCTGCCCAATTTATGAGTGGACTGCAGGTTGCTTTAGGGACGGGCAACACCTACTATCTTCCGGAGTTCCTGTTTTCTTCCTGAATTCTGGCCACTCTTCAGAGTAGGCTCATGGTTTTCTGTCCAAGATATGTACCACCTCCAAGCTCTGTGACATTGCCATATAATGGATAGCTGAAGGGAATAGCAAGCATCTCAGAAAACTCAGATATCAGTGTGACAAAGAAAGTCTCAGTAGAGAAACCCTGCTCTGGGCCTTTTGCTTACCTATTTTTCTGTTGCTCTGAGTGTCAGGAAGGTATTTGCCTCAGGCCACACCTTTGTGAACCCTGAAGAAAACAGTTTTCAAATGGAAATAAATGGGCATCACCTGTGGCTCTTTGCTTAATTGCTTTGGAAAAGGATGTGTCTGAATCAGCCTCTTGGCCCTGTGTGAGGCAGTGGCTTAGATTCTTAGCACCTGATGGATCAAAAGAAAGATCCCATATGTCCATCCAAAACCAAAATGGCAAATATTCACTCATTGTGAATGAATTCTTTTACCTTCCTCTGTTAGGATCCTGAATTCCATCAAGGGAGAATAGGAATCCTTTGGGCCAAATGAGTTCTTCAAATCTCTGAAGAGGGGCTTGGTATTTCTCATGACTCAAATTCACATAAAGAATCTAAACCACAGAGTCAGAAGGCCTCAAATTGAAAAAGCCGAGCAGTATTAATGGCAGGCCTATTTGATCACTCCTGGTTTACAGGAAGTGTGTCCAGGCCACCTTGATGTTAGACAAATGAGGGGAACAGGACCTTAATTTGGACACTGACTTGGGCTGTGGACCTCATTGAAAACTCCAGCCAGACGTTATAAGGAGTGTCTATATGGAAGAAGATGAGGACCATGTGGGAGTATTTTGGTTTTAATTGTGGTCATTTGTGTGGCGGTTGGAAGAGATGACTGTTCCACGGGGCTTGAACTCTGGTGTGATTCCCCTTAGAGACTGAGATCTTTAACTGACCTCAGAGAAGTATTGCCATGAATTGTGTTGGGATTTTAGGAGGCCACACATGAGAGTCGCCCTTGGAACCTGAGATCTAGGCCCAGGTTGGATTTCCACAGAAAACTGGGAATTTCAGCCCGGATATTACATACAATTTTTCTTAAAGACTTGGCAGGGATATTTGAGTTTAAAACACACATGGACCTCACATTGTAGATCTCAATGGGCCTGGCTTCATGTGACATTTTGACCACCCTTAGGGAAACCATGCCTGTGAGAGTGCTCCAGTGCTTTCATTGAAATTAGCTTCTTCAACATTTAATGGTTCCAGAATTAATTTAAGCCCTCAGAGCCGCAAACTTCATCCGTGAAAAATGGCTAGAAAATTACCATGAAATTTTTGATATTTTCATGTTCAGCTGGCACTGAAAAAACTTTGGATGTCCTGTTTCTGATCCTGAGTATACCAGACCCTGCCTTGATTGACTTTGTTTCATGAAAATGGTGTAGAACAGATATGATAGTAAGTTGCAGCCTGGTGAGTAGTTGGCCTAGAGCAGTGATATGCAATTGTGTGATAAAACATCTGTGTTGTGGCCATGTGGATCAGCCATTGGCTTCCAAATGGCTTGTGACTGACATGGTGCAGCCAGCAAACCCATATATGTAAAGGCATCTTGTTATATGGAGAGGATTCACTGCAATGTTCAGAATCATATTGCTATTCTCAAGGGGGCAATCTACGTGGGATAGAACCTGGGTTGGTGCATTCTCCTGAAGACCCTGACTCACCACACCTTAAAAAACTCCCTCCACCACTCTGTCCCATTTTAACTCCTTGTATTTCTTGAAGCAAATACCAAACACCCAGTGGAGCAGCGAGAAACACCACGAAAAGTGGAGGATGACCAATTGGCTTCACAGTCCACACTGAAAGACACTTAGACCCCAGTGTCCATAGTTTACCTACAAAGAGAGAATTCAGCACCGCTGCCTCATGTTCATTGGATAATAAGAAACCATGTCCTCCAAGTAACATAGATGCAGACCCAGCTTTGATGGTCTCTCTACAAAGGAACTAAATCTCCTCAGAACATCAAATATTTCAAGTGCCCACCCTTAGAGACAGTTTCTCAAAAAGTATGTAGGCCAGCAGAGCTGCATGTTTGTGGAATGTTTACCCTGTCCCTTACTTTTAGAATCTTCTCTACCACCTCCAAAGTTGTAAACTCCTGAGTATTCTCCATTCCAGATATATATTCACAGATTTTCTAACTCTTATCCTCTAATTGTGTCTTACTTGAGGAGAATGTAATGTCAAGGCATTGTTCTGGATGAAAGTGGGAAGAATTTTGTGTAGCACATATTTGCATACACATTGGATTCAATTTCCTATTTTCCATTAGAAATGCTGAATCCCTGAAACTAACATATACTCCATTAGACTCTGACTACTAATCCTAATATGATGGAGAAAAATAACACAAACAGAATAGAAATACAGGCAGTTTAGAGGAGGTATGTTTTATAGTTGGAGTTGCCTTTTGCATGGTATAGTGTAGCAGTTATAAATCTAGTCAATTATTTGTTGAAATATTTCTCCATGCGTTTTCAAAGTTAACAAATAAGTGAATTCCTGTCCCCCTTTCTCTGTAGCCTATTGAGCACACGTATTTTTATATGCACATATAGAATCCTACCTGGTACCACACGTACATTCTTGTGAGGTGGCTGACTTGGCAGATACAAATTGGAAGAAGAGATCACTCCTCCTAAACGCTGCTTGAACTGATAATTCAAATGTGAGTGAGCTTCCTAGTTGAACAACATTGTACATAAATCAATGTTCAGTAAAATGAATATATTTGCATCTGTGGATGATATACATTTCATGGTGAATTTCGTTTGGCATATATATTGCAATTTTTAATGTCTCTCTCTGTTTGTGTATATAAATATGTATATATATATATATATATATATATATATATATATATATATATACACAAACAGAGATATATATATATAAATACACTCTCAAGATTTTTCAAAACATGAAATATGTGTCTTATTACACACTTCCTAAATTCATTCATATTTATGTTGTGGATTTATAATCAACTTTTCACAAGATTATTCTCAGAAATATTCATCCACCTGAAATACTTATTTGTTTCTTAGTACTGTTTCCACCCCAGATATGCATTCACGGATTTTCAAACTCTTCTACTCTAATTGTGTCTTACTTGGGGTGAAGGTAATGTAAAGGCATTGTTCTGGATGAGAGTGGGAAGATAATTGTGTAGCATATATTTTATTCACATTCGATTCATTTTCCTATATTCCATTGAATATACTGAATCCCTGACAATAACCCATACCCTACTATACTCTGTCTACTAATCCAAACATGATGGAGAAAAACAACCCAAACATAATAGAAATACAAGCAGTTTAGAGGAGGCATGGGGTATAGTTATACTTGCCATTTGCATGATAAATGGTAGGTGTTATAAATCTAGTCAATTTTTAATTGAAATAGTTCTCTATGTGTTGTTAAAGTTAACAAATATGTAAATTCCTCTCCCTTTCTCTTTAGCCTATTCAGCACATTTATTTTTATATGCTTATATAGAATTCTACCTGGTATCACACGTTCATTTTTGTGATGTGACTGACTTGGAAGATACAACTTGTGAGAAGAGATCACTCTTCTAAACGCTGTTGGAACTGAAAATTCAAACTATGGGTGAGCTTTCTAGTAGAACAACATTATACATAAATCCTTGTTCAGTAAAATAAATATTTTTGCATCTGTGGATGCTATATATTTTATGATGAACTTCGATTGGCATATATATTCCTACATTGTAATGTGTGTGTGTGTGTGTTTTTTTTTTGGTGTGTGTATATATATATGTATATATATATATACACATATATATGTATATACACATATATATAATTATGAATATATATATATATATATATATATATATATATATATATATATATACACTGTCCTGATTTTTAAAATATGAAATATATGTTTCTGAAATACACTCCCTAAGTACATCCATGTTCAAAAATGTGGATTTATAATAAACTTTTCACAAAATTATTCTCAGAAATATTCATCCACCTGAAATACACATTTGTTTCATAGTTCTGGAAACTAACTTCAGTAAATGGTGCTTACAAATCCTAATATTTGTACAGTAACTTACCCAGATTAACATCAATCAAGTAGATTCGTATGGGACATGATGTGTATTCTGACGTTTATTTTCATTCAACACTGGTACATTACTATTTCTTCAGTTTTTACAAATCATAGGAAATATATACTTCATCCACAAGTTCACAAATTTATACGCATTTGTTTCACAATCACTTCCTGCTTCATGAAACATGTATTCCTCCAGGTTTCTTGACTGGTCTTTTCATGAGACTTCTTTCCAAACACATTATTTTCGATTTCCATAATCACTTTTGAAGCAAAACTCACACACCCTTCATGATAAACCATAACCTTAATGTGGCCATTAGATATATAACTGGTTGGAATGAATGTTTGTATGTCAATATAAGATTTCCTGTATTTTTTCAGATATAATTTCAATCCATTATTTAAAGTCAGAACCAGATATATTATTTATTCACAGTATGGTCTATTCATGCAGTGTCTCTATATGCACAGACAAAGGGTACACCTCTTTTTACCCCCATTACTAATTTATACATCTTGAATATGTTGCTGCCAGAAATGGTGGAAGAAAGAGTCATGTCACCTGATCTACATGTACGTTTTATCACAGTAATATTCTGGACAAAAAAAGCAAAGGTCACACTTAAGATTGTAGCAAACATTAAATGAAAAGTGAGCATGGATTACTAAACATCCATGTCCAGGTTGCCTAATGCTGTCAAATGTCAATCCTATTGGTCACTACATATTTGTTTCTTTCTTAGATTATATATTCAAACTCAACCCTGTTAAAAATATCTAATCCTATCACTCACTTTATACTTTGCCTGATTTCGTAATGTCTCTATTGATATCAGCTTTCCTAACTATTTTCCCCAGTTCATCATTGTGACAGTCTCTTCACTTGTGCTGACATTAACATTCACTGTCTACCGGAAAACCTATTGCTAAACAACATTTGGTCCAAATCCTATACTCACTCTTCTTTCTAAACCTACTGAGAATCTTCCAAATCCTACCGACTATCCCTTTTGACTGGAAGTTCTCTTCTACATTTAATCATCCATGGTACAAGGACCTAAGCCATTGTATATCGATTTACCTGACACATCAGTGCAGAACATAATTCAAAGCTACGTATCCCAATCAAGGGCCCAATGCCCTTTTGGGCTTCATATCTTAGCTAGATTTCTGTTTTCATACTTATATTTCACCTATATATTCTTGTAAATATCGCAGTTTCCCAATACCATTATTCATCGCGCAGAAAGATTCCTAATCCAAATCGAACCTGTTAGTTAACCTAACCATACACTGTTCAGTCAATTTAACTTTACAGAAGAGCAGGGATAGAGTTGGTCTTACAATACAGGAATATAGGGGATCTTCCACATGCTGAGAAACTCAAAGGTCCATGCAGAAATGATTCCTGGAGAAGTTGTAAGCAGCTATGGAGGACCTAAGAGAGCAAAAGTCATCCTCCATGGCAAACAACCTGGTCAGGATGAAGGGTTGTGTCTGAATCAGCTTCTCTCTTCTTAATGTAGAGAAGATGGACCAAACCAGGCCTGTGTGGAGAGCTGTTCCCAGGTGCCAATGGTTGATATACCAATCTAACTTGTGAAAGTGTCACAGGAAGTAGGGGCAGCCTCCATCTCATGGGACCCTTGAAAGCAATTGTTAGGACAAAGTGGTTGCCACGGCAGTAACCTCATTCAGTTCCTGAATGAAGTGACCTACCTCTCTTCCTTGATGACGGATCTCTCTGAACTTGGGATCCAGGAAGCCAGGCACCCAGAGTCAGTCCCAGTTTCTTTCCCAGTGGGCTCAGTTGTTTGGAATAACCAAGGACAGAGTAAGTCTTCTTGGTACCTACTGATGTGAGGATTGCCAAATGCCAGGAGAGTTCTGAAAAGGGGAATTTCCTGAGAAAGCAGGTAGTGGCTCACCACTGGCTCCTGAAAACTTCACAGTGTTGGCCAAGGAGACCAGATCTGAGAAGGACAGGCCATTTCAAGGAAACATAGTATGGCCCATCAGTCAGAGTACATTCCAATTAGTCACAGACCTACTTGAATAAAGGAGGTGTCGTTGTGGGTGTGGTTGTGATTTTGTGGTTTAGTCTCATGTTCTGAGAATAGGTAAGAAAGGCGGTTTGTTTGTTTTGGAGTGGACTGTTTATAGTAAGTCATTTGACAAGGCGATTGTTTGTATGCCTGTGTATCCCACTGTGTCCGTGGTTGTAGACATTATAAAAGATAATGCATCAATGGATGTGTCCTGTCTAGTAGAAAGCTTGCCAACATTCATCCTGCCCAATTTATGAGTGGACTGCAGGTTGCTTTAGGGACGGGCAACACCTACTATCTTCCGGAGTTCCTGTTTTCTTCCCGAATTCTGCCACTCTTCAGAGCAGGCTCATGGTTTTCTGTCCAAGATATGTACCACCTCCAAGCTCTGTGACATGTCCATGTAATGGATAGCTGAATGGAATAGCAAGCATCTCAGAAAACTAGGATATCAGTGTGACAAAGAAAGTCTCAGTAGAGAAACCCTGCTTTGGGGCTTTTGCTTACCTATTTTTCTGTTGCTCTGAGTGTCAGGAAGGTCTTTGCCTCAGTCCACACCTTTGTGAACCCTGAAGAAAACAGTTTTCAAATGGAAATGAATGGGCATCACCTGTGGCTCTTTGCTTAATTGCTTTGGAAAAGGATGTGTCTGAATCAGCCTCTTGGCCCTGTGTGAGGCAGTGGCTTAGATTCTTAGCACCTGATGGATTAAAAGAAAGATCCCATATGTCCATCCAAAACCAAAATGGCAAATATTCACTCATTGTGAATGAATTCTTTTACCTTCCTCTGTTAGGATCCTGAATTCCATCAAGGGAGAATAGGAATCCTTTGGGCCAAATGAGTTCTTCAAATCTCTGAAGAGGGGCTTGGTATTTCTCATGACTCAAATTCACATAAAGAATCTAAACCACAGAGTCAGAAGGCCTCAAATTGAAAAAGCCGAGCAGTATTAATGGCAGGCCTATTTGATCACTCTTGGTTTACAGGAAGTGTGTCCAGGCCACCTTGATGTTAGACAAATGAGGGGAACAGGAGGTTAATTTGGACACTGACTTGGGCTGTGGACCTCATTGAAAACTCCAGCCAGACGTTATAAGGAGTGTCTATATGGAAGAAGATGAGGACCATGTGGGAGTATTTTGGTTTTAATTGTGGTCATTTGTGTGGCGGTTGGAAGAGATGACTGTTCCACGGGGCTTGAACTCTGGTGTGATTCCCCTTAGAGACTGAGTTCTTTAACTGACCTCAAAGAAGTATTGCCATGAATTGTGTTGGGATTTTAGCAGGCCACACATGAGAGTCGCCCTTGGAACCTGAGATCTAGGCCCAGGTTGGATTTCCACAGAAAACTGGGAATTTCAGCCCGGATATTACATACAATTTTTCTTAAAGAATTGGCAGCCATATTTGAGTTTAAAACACACATGAACCTCACATTGTAGATCTCAATGGGCCTGGCTTCATGTGACATTTTGGCCACCCTTAGGGAAACCATGCCTGTGAGAGTGCTCCAGTGTTTCATTGAAATTAGCTTCTTCACCATTTAATGGTTCCTGAATTAATTGAAGCCCTCAGAGCCGCAAACTTCATCCGTGAAAAATGGCTAGAAAATTACCATGAAATTTTTGATATTTTCATGTTCATCTGGCACTGGAAAAACTTTGGATGTCTTGTTTCTGATCCTGAGTATACCAGACACTGCCTTGATTGACTTTGTTTCATGAAAATGGTGTAGAACAGATATGCCAGTAAGTTGGAGCCTGGTGAGTAGTTGGCCTAGAGCAGTGGTATGCAATTGTGTGATAAAACATCTGTGTTGTGGCCATGTGGATCAGCCATTGGCTTCCAAATGGCTTGGAACTGACATGGTGCAGCCAGCAGACCCATATATGTAAAGGCAT
Organism: Callospermophilus lateralis; assembly: GCF_048772815.1. Taxonomy (NCBI): domain Eukaryota; kingdom Metazoa; phylum Chordata; class Mammalia; order Rodentia; family Sciuridae; genus Callospermophilus; species Callospermophilus lateralis. The sequence goes on from NW_027510789.1 coordinate 123,142, forward strand.
CTTGTTATATGGAGAGGATTCACTGCAATGTTCAGAATCATATTGCTATTCTCAAGGGGGCAATCTACGTGGGATAGAACCTTGGTTGGTGCATTCTCCTGAAGACCCTGACTCACCACACCTTAAAGAACTCCCTCCACCACTCTGTCCCATTTTAACTCCTTGTATTTCTTGAAGCAAATACCAAACTCCCAGTGGAGCAGCGAGAAACACCACGAAAAGTAGAGGATGACCAATTGGCTTCACAGTCCACACTGAAAGACACTTAGACACCAGTGTCCTTAGTTTACCTACAAAGAGAGAATTCAGCACCGCTGCCTCATGTTCATTGGATAATAAGAAACCATGTCCTCCAAGTAACATAGATGCAGACCCAGCTTTGATGGTCTCTCTACAAAGGAACTAAATCTCCTCAGAACATCAAATATTTCAAGTGCCCACCCTTAGAGGCAGTTTCTCAGAAAGTATTTAGGCCAGCAGAGCTGCATGTTTGTGGAATGTTTACCCTGTCCCTTACTTTTAGAATCTTCTCTACCACCTCCAAAGTTGTAAACTCCTGAGTATTTCCATTCCAGATATATATTCACAGATTTTCTAACTCTTATCCTCTAATTGTGTCTTACTTGAGGAGAATGTAATGTCAAGGCATTGTTCTGGATGAAAGTGGGAAGATTTTTGTGTAGCACATATTTGCATACACATTGGATTCAATTTCCTATTTTCCTTTAGAAATGCTGAATCCCTGAAACTAACATATACCCTATTAGACTCTGACTACTAATCCTAATATGATGGAGAACAATAACACAAACAGAATAGAAATACAGGCAGTTTAGAGGAGGTATGTTTTATAGTTGGAGTTGCCTTTTGCATGGTATAGTGTAGCAGTTATAAATCTAGTCAATTATTTGTTGAAATATTTCTCCATGCGTTTTCAAAGTTAACAAATAAGTGAATTCCTGTCCCCCTTTCTCTGTAGCCTATTCAGCACACGTATTTTTATATGCACATAAAGAATCCTACCTGGTACCACACGTACATTCTTGTGAGGTGGCTGACTTGGCAGATACAAATTGGAAGAAAAGATCACTAGTGCTAAATGCTGCTTAAACATTTAATTCAAATGTGAGTGAGCTTCCTAGTTGAACAACATTATACATAAATCAATGTTCAGTAAAATGAATATATTTGGATCTGTGGATGATATACATTTCATGGTGAATTTCGTTTGGCATATATATTGCAATTTTTAATGTCTCTCTCTGTTTGTGTATATAAATATGTATATATATATATATATATATATATATATATATATATATATATATAAATACACTCTCAAGATTTTTCAAAACATGAAATATGTGTCTTATTACACACTTCCTAAATTCATTCATATTTATGTTGTGGATTTATAATCAACTTTTCACAAGATTATTCTCAGAAATATTCATCCACCTGAAATACTTATTTGTTTCTTAGTACTGTTTCCACCCCACATATGCATTCACGGATTTTCAAACTCTTCTACTCTATTTGTGTCTTACTTGGGGTGAAGGTAATGTAAAGGCATTGTTCTGGATGAGAGTGGGAAGATAATTGTGTAGCATATATTTTATTCACATTCGATTCATTTTCCTATATTCCATTGAATATACTGAATCCCTGACAATAACCCATACCCTACTATACTCTGTCTACTAATCCAAACATGATGGAGAAAAACAACCCAAACATAATAGAAATACAAGCAGTTTAGAGGAGGCATGGGGTATAGTTATACTTGCCATTTGCATGATAAATGGTAGGTGTTATAAATCTAGTCAATTTTTAATTGAAATAGTTCTCCATGTGTTGTTAAAGTTAACAAATATGTAAATTCCTCTCCCTTTCTCTGTAGCCTATTCAGCAGATTTATTTTTATATGCTTATATAGAATTCTACCTGGTATCACACGTTCATTTTTGTGAGGTGACTGACTTGGCAGATACAACTTGTGAGAAGAGATCACTCCTCTAAACGCTGTTGGAACTGAAAATTCAAACTATGGGTGAGCTTTCTAGTAGAACAACATTATACATAAATCCTTGTTCAGTAAAATAAATATTTTTGCATCTGTGGATGCTCTATATTTTATGATGAACTTCGATTGGCATATATATTCCTACATTTTAATGTCTCTGTGTGTGTTTTGTGTGTGTGTGTGTGTGTGTGTGTGTGTGTGTATATATATATATATATACACACATATATATGTATATACACATATATATAATTATGAATATATATATATATATATATATATATATACACTGTCCTGATTTTTAAAATATGAAATATATGTTTCTTAAATACACTCCCTAAGTTCATCCATGTTCAAAAATGTGGATTTATAATAAACTTTTCACAAAATTATTCTCAGAAATATTCATCCACCTGAAATACACATTTGTTTCATAGTTCTGAAAACTAACTTCAGTAAATGGTGCTTACAAATCCTAATATTTGTACAGTAACTGACCCAGATTAACATCAATCAAGTAGATTCGTATGGGACATGATGTGTATTCTGACGTTTATTTTCATTCAACACTGGTACATTACTATTTCTTCAGTTTTTACAAATCATAGGAAATATATATTTCATCCACAAGTTCACAAATTTATACGCATTTGTTTCACAATCACTTCCTGCTTCATGAAACATGTATTCCTCCAGGTTTCTTGACTGGTCTTTTCATGAGACTTCTTTCCAAACACATTATTTTCGATTTCCATAATCACTTTTGAAGCAAAACTCACACACCCTTCATGATAAACCATAAACTTAATGTGGCCATTAGATATTTCACTGGTTGGAATGAATGTTTGTATGTCAATATAAGATTTCCTGTATTTTTTCAGATATAATTTCAATCCATTATTTAAAGTCAGAACCAGATATATTATTTATTCACAGTATGGTCTATTCATGCAGTATCTCTATATGCACAGACAAAGGGTACACCTCTTTTTACCCCCATTACTAATTTATACGTCTTGAATATGTTGCTGCCAGAAATGGTGGAAGAAAGAGTCATGTCACCTGATCTACATGTACGTTTTATCACAGTAATATTCTGGACAAAAAAAGCAAAGGTCACACTTAAGATTGTAGCAAACATTAAATGAAAAGTGAGCATGGATTACTAAACATCCATGTCCAGGTTGCCTAATGCTGTCAAATGTCAATCCTATTGGTCACTACATATTTGTTTCTTTCTTAGATTATATATTCAAACTCAACCCTGTTGAAAATATCTAATCCTATCACTCACTTTATACTTTGCCTGATTTCGTAATGTCTCTATTGATATCAGCTTTCCTAACTATTTTCCCCAGTTCATCATTGTGACAGTCTCTTCACTTGTGCTGACATTAACATTCACTGTCTACCGGAAAACCTATTGCTAAACAACATTTGGTCCAAATCCTATACTCACTCTTCTTTCTAAACCTACTGAGAATCTTCCGAATCCTACCAACTATCCCTTTTGACTGGAAGTTCTCTTCTACATTTAATCATCCATGGTACAAGGACCTAAGCCATTGTATATCGATTTACCTGACACATCAGTGCAGAACATAATTCAAAGCTACGTATCCCAATCAAGGGCCCAATGCCCTTTTGGGCTTCATATCTTAGCTAGATTTCTGTTTTCATACTTATATTTCACCTATATATTCTTGTAAATATCGCAGTTTCCCAATACCATTATTCATCGCGCAGAAAGATTCCTAATCCAAATCGAACCTGTTAGTTAACCTAACCATACACTGTTCAGTCAATTTAACTTTACAGAAGAGCAGGGATAGAGTTGGTCTTACAATACAGGAATATAGGGGATCTTCCACATGCTGAGAAACTCAAAGGTCCATGCAGAAATGATTCCTGGAGAAGTTGTAAGCAGCTATGGAGGACCTAAGAGAGCAAAAGTCATCCTCCATGGCAAACAACCTGGTCAGGATGAAGGGTTGTGTCTGAATCAGCTTCTCTCTTCTTAATGTAGAGAAGATGGACCAAACCAGGCCTGTGTGGAGAGCTGTTCCCAGGTGCCAATGGTTGATATACCAATCTAACTTGTGAAAGTGTCACAGGAAGTAGGGGCAGCCTCCATCTCATGGGACCCTTGAAAGCAATTGTTAGGACAAAGTGGTTGCCACGGCAGTAACCTCATTCAGTTCCTGAATGAAGTGACCTACCTCTCTTCCTTGATGACGGATCTCTCTGAACTTGGGATCCAGGAAGCCAGGCACCCAGAGTCAGTCCCAATTTCTTTCCCAGTGGGCTCAGTTGTTTGGAATAACCAAGGACAGAGTAAGTCTTCTTGGTACCTTCTGATGTGAGGATTGCCAAATGCCAGGAGAGTTCTGAAAAGGGGAATTTCCTGAGAAAGCAGGTAGTGGCTCACCACTGGCTCCTGAAAACTTCACAGTGTTGGCCAAGGAGACCAGATCTGAGAAGGACAGGCCATTTCAAGGAAACATAGTATGGCCCATCAGTCAGAGTACATTCCAATTAGTCACAGACCTACTTGAATAAAGGAGGTGTCGTTGTGGGTGTGGTTGTGATTTTGTGGTTTAGTCTCATGTTCTGAGAATAGGTAAAAAAGGCGGTTTGTTGTTTTGGAGTGGACTGTTTATAGTAAGTCATTTGACAAGGCGATTGTTGGTATGCCTGTGTATCCCACTGTGTCCGTGGTTGTAGACATTATAAAAGATAATGCATCAATGGATGTGTCCTGTCTAGTAGAAAGTTTGCCAACATTCATCCTGTCCAATTTATGAGTGGACTGCAGGTTGCTTTAGGGACAGGCAACACCCACTATCTTCTGAAGTTCCTGTTTTCTTCCTGAATTCTGGCCACTCTCCCGAGTAGGCTCATGGTTTTCTGTCCAAGATATGTACCACCTCCAAGCTCTGTGACATGTTCATGTACTGGATAGCTGAATGGAATAGCAAGCATCTCAGAAAACTCAGATAACAGTGTGACAAAGAAAGTCTCAGTAGAGAAACCCTGCTTTGGGCCTTTTGCTTACCTATTTTTCTGTTGCTCTGAGTGTCAGGAAGGTCTTTGCCTCAGTCCTCCAATTTGTGAAGCCTTAAGAAAACAGTTTTCAAATGGAAATGAATGGGCATCACCTGTGTATCTTTGCTTAATTGCTTTGGAAAGGGATGTGTCTGAATCAGCCACTTGGCCCTGTGTGAGGCAGTGGCTTAGATTCTCAGCACCTGTTGGAACTAAAGAAAGATTCCATGTATGCTTTCAAAACCAAAATGGCAAAAAGATCAGTCACTGTGTATGGAGTATCTTGCCTTACTCTGATAGGTTTCTGATCTCCATCAAGTGAGAATATGGATCCTTTGAGTCAAATGAGTTCTTCAAAGCCCTGGAGAGGCTAGCCCATATGAGCTTGGGTTTTTTCATTATTCCAAATCACATAAAGAATCTATACCTGACAGTCAGTAGGCCTCAAATTGGAGAAGCAGAGCAGTATTAAGGCCAGCCTTATTTTATCACTCCTGGTTCACAGGAATGGTGTCCAGGCCTAGCTGACTTTAAGCAAATAAGGGACAAGGGAGCTTGTTTTGGATACCGTCTTGTGCTGCACCCCTCATGGAAACCTCCAGCCAGAGGTTATAATGAGTGTCTATATGGAAGAAGGTGAGGACCATGTGGGAGTGTTTTGGTTTTAATTGTTTTCATTTGTGTAGCAGTTGGAAGAAATGACTGGATCCACCAGGGCTGGAACTTTGGTATGATTTCCCTTAGAGACTGAGTTCTGAAACTGACCTCAGAGAAGTATTGTCATGAATTGTGTTGCGATTTTAGAATGCCACCCATGAGAGTCGCCCTTGGAAACTGAAATCTAGGCCAAGGGTGGCTTTCGACTGATCACTGGGAATCTCAGCCAGGATATCACATGATTTTATTCTGAAAGACTTGACAGGCATAGTTGAGAGTCAAAACACTCATGGACCTCACATTGTAGACCTCAATGGGCTGGGCTTCATGTGACCATTTGGCTACTCTTTGGGAAGCCTTGCCTTTGAGAGTTCTCCAGAGCATTCATTGAAATGAGGTTCCTCAACATTAAATGGTTCCTGAATGAATTGAAACCCACAGTTTCTCCTACTTCATCCTTGAAAAGTGGCTAGATAAACACCCTGAAATTTTTAAAACTCCCATGACCAGGTGGCACTGGAGAACCTTTGGATCTCCTGTTGCTGATCATGAGTGTACCAGACAGTGCCTTGATTGACTGGGTTTCATGAAAATGGTGAAGAACAGAGATGCCAGTAATTTGCACTGCTGAATAGTGGGCCCAGAGCAGTGGTGTGCAGGTGTGTGATAAAATATCTGAGGTGGGGCCGTGTGGATTTCCAATTGACTTCCAAATGCCTTTTGGCTGCCATGGTGCATCCAGCAGAACCTTACATGTTAAGGCATCTTATTATATGGAGAGGTTTCAAGGCAATGTTCAGAATCAGGTGGGTATGGTCAAGGAAAAAGCTATGTGAAATAGAAGCCTGGTTGGTGCATTCTCCTGCAGTTTCTGACCCACCACACGTGACAGAACTCCCTCCAGCACTGTGTCGCAGTTGAACTCCTTGTATTTCGTGGAGCAAATACCAAACTCCCAGTGCAGCACCAAGAAACACCACCAAAATGGAGGATGATCAAATGGCTTCACAGTCCACACAGGGAGACACTTAGCCCCCAATGGCCACAGTTTACCTACCAAGAGATAATTCAGCACTGCTGCCTCATGTTCATTGGAAAATAAGAAACCATGCTCTCCATTCACATAGATGCAGACCCAGCTTTGATGGTCTCACTAGAAAAGAAGCTAAACCTTCTGACAACAAAATATATTTAAAGTATCCAACCTCAGAGGCAGTTTCTCAAGAAGTCTTTAGGCCAGCAGAGCTCTATGTTTGTGGAGTGTTTACCTCTTAGACCAGGATGTAAGAAAAGAACACTGACTCCAATTAAAATCAAATTAAAGTAACCTTATTATTTCCACTGGCTGGGCTGCCACTCCCTCCCAAAATTGCGAGAACAAGAGAGCAACCCCACCTTTACTACAGCCCAGGTTTGTAGCCCAGAATGTTACACAAAAATGGGGTAACAGATAATAGAACTCTGACAAGCATCACACTAATGGGAGTTTACATTTTTTTTTTTTTGCTAGCCCCAACATCAAAATTTATGAGGACCATTAGAGCCTCAGAGAGGGTCATTGTCTGGCCACAAAAGGCCAATATTTATGAGGAGTGACAAAGTTTCAGAGAGGGCTGCTATCTGGTCAGAGAGCCATGCACGGGTGAGTTCAAGGCACGGGCAGTCATTCCAAGCAGGTTCAGAATTTGCAGTAATTTACAGTAAAGCCAAAATGATTTTTTCATGGCTTTGTTGCAAGATGGCTCCCAATTTTAATAAAAGGTAAGGTTGGGTGTATCATTGCCCCCTTTTCTTATGTGTCCCTTTGTAATCCTTGATAGGTTAGTGGAAAAGCACTGAGGAAATTTTAATCCCTCAGTTAACAGTCACCAAATTTTTAGAACTCACCGAAAACCAGTCTCCCTGATATTACCTGACTTAATTAATTACTTATATTGATAGTCTATTTATTTTTGGCTCCATTGGTGTAAGTAGAGAGTCGTCTCTCATTTTGGCTTTTTCTCAGCTGAGAAAGGGTGACATGAGTGTGCATGGCGTGAGGGACATGAGTTGCCTTTTTGAAGTCAGTTCTTTTTGAAGTCTTGTTGAGGAAGAACAGGTTGTAAAGTCATCTGGGGATGGGTTCTTCTATGAGAGAAACAAAAAACATGAGTATTGAATAAATGTTGCAGTAGCTGGATCATGTCACTGTATGAAGTACCCTCACCAGTCTTTAATATCCCCAAGTATCAGGACTGTGAACTTAATATTTAACTTTTAGTGATACAGTTGTCCCTCCCCATAATATACAGTTTAATAATTTAATGTCATCTGATTTTGCAGAATCCTTTCACTAGTATGACCTCTGTGTTTAATAGAGAAACATTTAATTCTGTTACTCAGGGCTGGATAATTGTACTAGCATACACCAAGCCTACTTGTGTAGGTTAGGAATATCTGTAGGCCTTAAACTAAAAACTTCTGCCTCTGGCAGCTCCTCTTGATAGTCTATTTTTATAGTTATCAGGCATTCCTCTCTGAGAATCCTTCTTTGTAGCCAACAGTTTTACTTATTTTGGGAGGCTAACATAAAGTGTATACCTTAAAATATTATTATTATTATTATTATTATTATTATTATTATTATTATTATTTAAAATGCCCAGGATTGGCTGTATTTTGGTTTTAACTGTCTTTGCTAAGTGTTTAAGATGAAGCAGTCAAACTGACTTTTGTTTCTATCTATTGTTAGCAGTCAGCTGAGCTTTTATGGGAGTCATTTTTTGGGAAACTTGAGAGCAGCTTCTCAGTTCTGCTAGTGCAATTTGAGCTATGTGGGTCCAGGTCTTGCTTGACCATGTGGCTTCCCTCAGAAGCATCAGGGATGTCTCCCTTTCCTGATGACTCACCTCTTTGTAGCAAATGCACTGATTGGCTTTCTGTTCTCCAGTGGTCTCATTAATCTCTCTGATCGGGAGGTTATGTGGCCCAGAGTTGCAAAGCTCATAGAGAAATCCCTTGTTCCCTGCATTCAGACTGACTCAGAGGGCAAGAGTCAAATATCGTTTTTTTTGGACCTTTTTATTTAACTTTAATTTTCAATCCTAATCTGAAACAACCAGCAAATGAATTTTAACAGCCATATATTAAGAGTACTGTGCTTTAATGTCTATAAGTTTACAATTATTTATATATTATTAATTGGGATATTATTATTCTGTCTGTCTTGTAGTTGATGACTTATTATCTTAAATTAACCCATGTTGTGTTCTTAAAGCAACACTTCTGTAAAACCCCAACAGGGAATCTTTAGATCACTTATAAGGAAATTAAAAAATAAAATTTTTTTAACAAGAGTAAAAATACTTAGTTCATGTAATAGCTACCCTGAATTTTTTGGGTGAGTTATATATTATATCATCTTTTTGAGATCCTAGTAATCTTGACAGAAAAAAAATTTGAACATAACTTTAAATGAAATAAAATCTGACCTACTGCTTTCGTAGTCATTCTCACATGTAGTAAGATGGGACACAGAGTCTTATCTCAGGTAAGCAGGGCTCCTTATAAACCTTAAATGCTTTAGTTCTAAAGCTGATCTTTGTTTTTTAAATATCATTTTACAAAGTTTACATAAATTTTTTGAGGTCACATGAACATTAGCTCACACCATATGATATCACATTTAAAACATGAATTAAAGTATGGCTGAAAGATTTTAACCTTTACATAGATTAGGGTCTCATTAACTTAAAAATACATTTAAATTGTTCCACAATGTAAAAAGTAACATAAAACTTTACATATATTATTGATAACAGGTAAATAAATCCCCAATATATATTTTATTTACCATACAACTTCAGAACACCTGCTTGATATAATGCTCTTTTAAACTTTCTACCTTATAGAGTTTTATAACTGGAAGATATGAGCACATTAATAGCATCACAATTACATTGATGTTTCTACATTAACCAAGTTTAGCTTTTAAAGAAATGGCAGTACAGTGCTCTAAAATAACAGTTCTTAATTAAACAGTTGTTTAATTTTTATGGTTGCCTGCTCTAGAAAATTTAAATCTTAATAAACTAAATGTTATGGGTAAACTTATGTTTAAGAAATTTTTGTCTCTTTAACACATGACTGATTTTTACAATCTTATACAGACTTTAGTACAAACTTATACAGACCTTAGTATATCAATCAGATATCAAACAAAAGTACTCATGAATGAGTAATCCCATATCAAATTTACTTTACTTATTTATCAAAATATTAGACAAATGTTTTTAACAGTGTAAGCCATTTTTTTGATTGAAAGAAAAGTCCTGGAACATAGGCATATTAGACCTTTTGTAGACATTAATACTTTATTAGATTTTTGAACACCTAGAAAAACTTGTAAGCTTAAATTTAAAGAAATTTATATTTATCAGTTTACCCAATTTAAATTGAAACATTTAAATCACGTGAATTAAAGATCTTTGGATCCACTTTTTAAAATTGTTTTTATGAGTGCTTTTTAATATGAGTGCTCCTTATATATGTTAATTTGTGTATCATATATATGATATATGGACATATGTATACATATATAGACATACAACACATAACAAATTGTGCACACATAATAAAAGTGAAGGCCTTGTAGCTTTTCACAGGTGAAATCTCCACTGCAATGATTTAAAAATTCCACAGTTGGTCAAAGATATTACTGATCAGAAAAACATTAACCTAGGTCTGTAGGAGCAAAATAATGAGCTCAAAAAATAAATAAAGAATCTAAGGAAAAAAATATGAGTCCTAGAAAAAATGACTGGCCAGTAATAAGTAAATACCATACAATTTACTTTTTTTTTCCTTAGGCCTCAAATAAGTCTCCTACTAAGCTTACAGGCTTCTTTCATTTGTATTTCAAAATAATCCCTGGCTGAGGTCTGGAAGAAGCAGGAAAAAATGGCTATTCTGAGCAGAAACCTTAGGCCTAAGGTATTTTAACCATTATTTTCAGGTTAGGATGTTGAAAATTATAATACAAGTTTAAGATACAATTCACAAAATTTTATATCTTTACAAGTTGTTTTGTCAACAGATATCATACTATGATTTAGTATCCTTGTCCAAATTAATGCACTGGTACACACAGTGACATTTTCCCAGGCTACCTAATTTAAAATTGGTGAAAAAAAGACTGAATGATTGGGAAGTTACTTGCCAACTTGGAAGTAGAGTTCTTTAGTTTTCCATCCTAAGTATTTATGTTCTCTGACATGAATTATCTGAAACCATAAACTAAACAATTACCTAAACCCGACTTTTAACTGCAAGATTGTGAAATGCTTCAAAAACCCATTCAGATACCAGATTGGTACAATGAAACATCATCATTTAGACACAAATTCAGCTAAGATCATTTCCAAGAAACAATTTATAATATTAACACATTATTGCACATGTCTTAAAGGGCCAGAAAAAAGGCACAAGACAGGCAGAAATGAACTCCAGACAACGGCTGACAGACAGAACCCTTTAAAACAGAGCAAATAAGAGAAAAATCTCCTTCCCCAGTGGCACCACAGATGTCCCCAAAAGGGGACCAAATGTTTTCACAGAGGAGCAACCTGAAATGTAAAATAAAGTGTCTCCATGGTGACTTTACTGCATTTAGTGTCCCCTTTTTGTTTTTCTCTTTTTTTAAGAAGACAGAGGCTGCATTATCCTTACAGTGCAGGGAACGAAGGAGGGAATTCCCTGAAGAAACAGGGCTTTGGCAGATGCTGGGAGATACTCAGTTCTTCATTCCCCAGCAGGCATTGCCATCTGCACTGGGTGTGCTCCAGGCAGCCAGCTAGGGGCTTCTCTCATTCTGCTTAACAAATGATGGTAAAGTTCATCACAGTTCCTTAAAACACAGTCCAAAGGGGTGTCAGGATTACTTGCTTTGTTACCCATTTTCACGTTCAATATCCTTAAGATTTTATCACAGAAATCACAAAACAAAATACACAAAAACAAAAAAACAAAAAAACATATAGAACACAGAACAAAACACACACACACACAAAAAAAAAAAAAAAAAAAAAAAACAGAATCCCGGTGCCAAAACAGAAAAACAGAGGAGCAATTCAACGTCTTGCTAAAGCTCTGGGGTAGGAGCACGTGCGTGTCCCTCGGCACCTCTCTAACCTTGAAAGGAATTCCCTACAGAACGGAACAGAGGACAGAACGATTCTTATTACTGTCCTGGACAGGAGTGTATGTGAGCCTCCCCAGGCCACCTCTCTGTCATTAGAAGAGATCTCCCTTAACCAGATATAAGATGTTATCAAGGTGCCACTTACCTATGGAGGCCTCCTCCACCAGGTGCTTGCTAATAGTTTCAGTGCGGTGGTTCACTGCAGTGCTCCCCAAACCGACGGCTCACTCCAAGGCCTTCGAACATCTCAAGTTGTGCACCCCCTAGAGTGGCTCCCCAGCCCGTAGCCCTGGAGGGAAGGCCAGCTTCAGAATTTTCAGCAGTCTGGCCTTGTGATCTGGTCGGGCAGGGTCATCTCACTGGGGAACTCCAAAATGTTGGACTAGGATGCAAGAAAAGACCACTGACTCCAATTAAAATCAAATTAAGGCAAGCTTATTATTAAAACTGGCCAGGCTGCCTCTCCCTCCAAAAATGGCGGGAACAAGACAGCAACACCACCTTTCCTACAGCCCAGCTATATAGCCCAGAAAGTTACACAAAAAGGGGGTTACAGATAACAGAACTTTGAAAGCATCACACTAATGGTAGTTTACATTTTTTTTGCTGGCCCCAACATCAGAAATTATGAGGACCATTAGAGACTCAGAGAGGGTCGTTGTCTGGCCTGGGAAGGTCAATATTTATTAGGTGTCACTAATGTTTCAGAGAGCACTGTAATCTGGTCAGAGAGCCAGGCATGGATGAGTTCAAGGCACGGGCACGCATTCCAAGCAGGTTCAGAATTTGCAGTAATTTATAGTAAAGCCCAAATTATCTTTTCACGGCTTTCTGGCAAGATGGCTCCCAATTCTAATAAAAGATCAGGTTGGGTCTATCAAGCCTGTCCTTTACTTTTGGAAACTCCTCTACAACCTGCAAGGTTGTGAACTCCTGACCATTTTACATTCCAGATATGTATTCACAGATTTTCTAACTCTTGTCCTCCAACTGTGTTTTACTTGGGGTGAAGGTAATATCAAGGCATTGTTCTGGATGAGAGTGGGAAGATTTTTGTGTAGCACATATTTGCATACACATTTAGGAGATCACTCCTCCTAAACACTGTTGGAACAGAAAATTCAATCTATGGGGGAGCTTCCTAGCTGTACAACATTATACATAAATTCAAGTTCATTAAATAAATAGTTTTGGATCAGTGGATGATATATATTTCAAAATGGATTTAAATTGGCATATATATTGCTACATTTTAATGTCCATGTGACTTTTGTGTTTATAATGTTTTGTGATTTATGTGGATTTATAATCAAATTTTCACAAGATTGTTCTCAGAAATATTCATCCAACTTAAATACATACTTTTTTCCTAGTACTGAAAAGTAACTTCAGTGAATGGTGCATAAAAATCCTAATATTTCTACAGTAACTGACCCAGATTAACATCAATGCAAGTAGATTCCTATGGGACATGATGTGTATTTTGATGTTCATTTTTATTCATCACCGGTACATTACTATTTCTGCAGTTTATGCACATTATATATAGTATGATATATAATGTTCAATCACTTCCTGCTTGAGAACACATGTATTCTTACAGGTTTCTTGACTATTCTTTTCATGAGACTTCTTTCCAAACACATTATTTTTGATTTCCATAATCACTTTTGAAACAAAACTCACACACCTTTCAGGATACACCACAACCGTAATATTACCATTAGATGTATAACTGGTTGCAGTGAATGATTGTATATCAATGTGAGATTTCTTTTATATTTTCAGATATCAATTCAATCCATTATTTAAAGTGGAACCAGTTATATTATTTATTCACATGATGGTCAATTGATGCATTATCAATATATTCTATGACACAGGGTATACCCCTTTGTACCCCCAATACTAATTTATATTTCTTCAAAATAGTGCTCCCAGAAATGGTGGAAGGAATACTCATGTCACCTGATCTACATATACATTTTATCACAATAATATTCTGGACACAAAATGCAAAGGTCACACTTATGATTTTACCAAAGCCTAAATAAAAAGTGAGCATGGATTAATAAAAACATGCATGTCCTGGTTACCTAATGCTCTCAAAAGTCAATCCAATTTGTGACAACATATTAGTTTCTGCCTAAGATTATATATTCAGACTCAAACCGTTGAAAATGTCTAAACAAATTACACACTTTATACATTTACTGACTTCCTACTGTCTCTATTTATATCTGCTTTCCTACATATTTTCCCCAATTCGTCATTGTGCTGACATTTACATTCACTCTCTACCCGAAACCTTATTTGTAAAGAACTTTTGGTACAAATGCTATACTAACTCTTCTTTCTAAATCTACTGACTATCTTGCTAATCCTACAGACTATCCCTTTTTTATTGGATATTCTGTATGTTATTCAATCATCCAGTGTATAAGATCCTATTTCTTTGTATATCAATTTATCTGAGACATCTGTGCAGAATATAATTCAAAGCAAAGTATGCTACTCAAGGGCCCAATGTCCTACTTGGCTTCAAGTCTTCCCTAGATTTCTGTTTCCATACTTATATTTAACCTATATATTCTTGTAAATATCTCAGGTTCCCAATACCATTATTCATCCAGCAGAATGATTCCTAACCCAAATAGAACATGATATTAACACTAACCATACACTGTTCCCTCAATCTAACTTTACAGCAGTGCAGGGATAGAGTTGGTCTTACAATACAGGAATATAGGGGATCTTCCACCTGCTGAGAATCTCAAAGATCCATGCAGAAATTATCCCTGAAGAAGATATAGAATGCTATGAAGCACCTGAGAGACCAAAAGTCATTTTCCATGGCAAATAACCTTGTCAGGATGAAGAGATGTGTCTGAATAAGCCTCTCGCATTTTAATGTAGACAAAATGGACAAAACCAAGCCTGTGTGGAGATCTCTCCCCCAGTACCTATGGTTGATATACCATTCTAACTTGTGAAAGTGTCACAGGAAGTAGGGTCAGCCTCCATCTCATGGGACCCTAGGAAGAAACTGTTAGGACAAAGTGTTTGCCAAGGCTGTGAGCTCATTCAGTTCATGAAGGAAGTGACCTACCTCACTTCTTTGTGATGGAACTCTCTGAACTTGGGATCCCAGAAACCAGGCACCCAGGGCCAGGCCCAGTAACAGTCACAGAGATCTCACTTGTTTGGATTTATCATGGAAAGAGTCAGTCTTTCTTGGTACCTACAGATGTGAAGATGGCCAAATGCCAGAAAAAATCTGAAGAGGTGTCTTTCCTGAGAAAGCAGGTAGTGGCGGCTCAAAGCTGGCTCCTGACAACTTCACAGAGTGGGCCAAGGAGTCCAGATTTGAGAACAGACAGGCCATTTCGGGTGAACAAAGAATGGCTCACCAGGCAGAGGACACTCGGGTTAGTAACAGACCTTCTTGGGGGAAGGAGGTGCATTTGTGGGAATGAATGTGGGTTTGTGGTTTTGTCTCATGTTCTGAGAATACGTAGGAAAGTTGGTTTGTTTGTTTTGGAGTGGACTGTTTCTATTAAGTCATTTGACAAGGCAAGTGTTTCTATGTCTGTGTATCCCACTTTGTCCGTGGGTGTAGACTTTACAAAAGAAAATGCATCAATGGATGTGTCTTGTCTAGGAGAAAGCTTCCCAACATTCACGCTGCCCAATTTATAAAAGGACAGTGGATTGCCTTATTTGTGGGCAAGACATGCAATCTTCCTAAGTTCCTGTTTTCTTCCTGAATTCTGGCCACTCTCCAGAATAGGCTCATGATTTTGTGACCAAGATAGGTACCGCCTCCAAGCTCTGTGACTTGGCCATGTACTGGATAGCTGAAGGGAATGGCAAGAATCTCAGAAAACTCAGATATCAGTGTTACCAGGAAAAGTCTCAGTGGAGAAACCCTGCTTTGGGACTTTTGCTTACCTATTGTTCTATAGCACTAAATGTCAGGAAGGTCTTTGCCAAGGCCACCCCGTTGTGAAGCCTGAATAAAACAGTTCTCTAATGCAAATGAATGGGCATCACCTGTCCCTCTTTGAGTAATTGATTTCGAAAGGGATGTGTCTGAATCAGCCTGTTGGCCCTGTGTGAGGCTGTGGCTTAGATTCTCAGCACCTGATGGATCTAAAGAAAGATGCCATGTGTGCATCCAAAACCAAAATGGCCAAAAGAGTACTCATTATGGATGAAGTCTCTCACCTTCCTCTGTAAGTTTCCTGACCTCCATAAGGTGAGAATAGGAATCCTTTGGGTCAAATGAGTTCTTCAAAGCCCTTCAGAGTCTAGCCCATTGGTGCTTGGGTTTTCTCATGACCCCAATCCACATGAAGAATCTAAACCCCACAGTCAGTAGGCCTCAAATTGGAGAAGTGGAACAGTAATAATGGTAGGCCTATTTGATCACTCCTGGTTCAGAGGAAGGGTTTCCAGGCCACCCTAACTTTAGGCAAATGACGGGCAAGGGAGCTTATTTTGGACACTGTCTTGTCCAGCGCCCCTCATAGAAACCTCCAGCTAGAGGTTATGATGAGTGTCTATGTGGAAAAGATGAGTGCCATATGGGAGTGTTTTCGTTTAAATTTTGGTCATTTGTGTGGCGATTGGAAGAAATCACTGGGTCCACCTGGGATTGAACTCTGGTGTGAATCCACATAGAGACTGAGTTCTGGAACTGACCTCAGAGAAGAATTGCCATGAGTTTTGTTGGGATTTTAGGAGGCCACGCATGAAAGTAGCCCTTATAAACTTAGATCAAGGCCACAGAGCACTGGGAATCTCAGCCAAGATAATCCATGATTTTCTTCTTAAAGTCTTGGCAGCCATAGTTGAGAGTTAAAACACACATGTACCTCACATTGTAGACTTCAATTGGACTGGCTTCATGTGACCTTTTGTCCACTCTTTGGGAGGCCTTGCCTATGAGAGTTCTCCAGAGTTTCATTGAAATGAGCTTCCTCAACATTTAATGGTTTTTGAAACCCAAAGTTCCTCCAACTTCATCCTCGAAAAATGGCTAGATAAACACCATGAAATTTTTGAAATTCCCATGACCAGGTGGCACTGGAGAATCTTTGGATGTCCTATTGCTGATCATGAGTGTATCAGACAGTGCCTTGACTGACTGGGTTTCATGAAAATTGTGTAGAACAGAGATGCCAGTAAGTTGGAACCTACAAATTAGTGGGCCTAGAGCAGTGGTGTGAAGGTGTGTGATAAAACATGTGTGATGGGGCTATGTGGATCTGCCATTTGCTTCCAAATGGCTTGTGACTGACATGGTACAGCCAGCAGAACCTTCCATGTAAAGGCATCTTTTTATATAGGGAGATTTCAAGGCAATGTTCAGAATCAGGTTGCTATGGACAAAGGGGCAACCCATGTGGGATAAAATCCTGGTTTGTGCATTCACATGCAGACCGTGAGCTCCACATGTGACAGAACTCCCTCCAGCACTGTGTCCCAGTTGATCTCCTTGTATTTCATGAAGAAAATACCAAAGTCCCAGTGCAGCAGCAAGAACCACCACGAAAAGTGGAGGAGGACCAAATGGCTTCACAGTTCACACGGTGAGTCACTTAGCTCCAAGTGGCCATAGTTTAACTACAAAGAGAGTATTCGCACTGCTGCCTCATGTTCATTGGAAAATTAGAAACAATGTCCTCCAGGTCACATAGATGCAGACCCAGCTTTGATGGTCTCACGAGAAAGTAAGCTAAAGCTACTGACAACAACATATATTTCAAGTGCCCAACCTCAGAGGCAGTTTATCAAGAAGTCTTTAGGCCAGCAGAGCTCCATGTTTGTGGAGTGTTTACCATGTGCCTTACTTTTGGAAACTGCTCTACCACTTCCAAGGTTGTGAACTCCTGAGTATATTCCATTCCACATATGCATTCACAGATTTTCTAACTTTTCTCCTCTAATTGTGTCTTACTTGGGACGAAGTTAATGTCAAGGCATTGTTGTGGATGAGAGTGGGAAGAATTTTGTGTAGCACATATATGCATACACATTAGATTCATTTTCCAATTTTCCATTCAAAATACTTAATCCCTGACAGTAACTCATAAACTACTAGACTCTGACTGCTAATCCTAATATGATGGAGAAAACTAACCCAAACAGAATAGAAATACAAGCAGTTCAAAAAAGGCATGGTGTATAGTTGGACTTGCCATTTGCATTATGAAGGGTAGGTGTTATAAATCTAGTTAATTTTTAATTGAAATAGTTCTCCTTGTGTTTTTAAAGTTAATAAATATATAAATTCCTGTCTCCCTTTCTCTGTAGCCTATTCAGAACATGTTATTTTATATGCACATATAGAATCCTACCTGGTATCACATGTACATTCTTGTGAGGTGGCTGACTTGGCAGATACAAATTATGAGAAGAGATCACTCCTCCTAAACCCTGTTGGATCTTAAAATTCAACCTATGGGTGAGCTTCCTAGTTGAACAACATTAAACATAAATCCATGTTCAGTAAAAGAAATATTTTTGCATCTGTGGATGATATATATTTCATGATAAATTTCGATTGGCATATATATTGGTAATTTAATGTCTCTGTGTGTGTTTTTTTGTATATATATATATATATATATATATATATATATATATTCTCCAGATTTTTCAAAATATGAAATATATGTGTCTTATATACACTCCCTAAATTCATTCATGTTCATGTATATGGATTTATAATCAAGTATTCACAAGATTATTCTCAGAAATATTCATCCAAATGAAATACATATTTGTTTCTAGTACTGAAAACTAACTTCAGTTAATGTTGCATACAAATACTAATATTTGTACAGTAACTGACCCAGCTTAACATCAATGCAAGTAGATTACTATGGGACATGATGTGTATTTTGACGTTCATTTTTATTCAACACTGGTACATTACTATTTCTTCAATTTATGCACATCATAGGATATATATTTCATCCACAAATTAGCAAACTTATAGGCATTTGTTTCACTTTCAATAACTTCCTGCTTCAGAACACATGGATTCCTCCAGGTTTCTTGTCTGGTCTTTTCATGAGACTTCTTTCCAAACACATTATTTTCAACTTTCATAATCAGTTTTGAAGCAAAACTCACACACTTTTCATGACAAACCATAATCCTAATATAACGTTTAGATGTATAACTGGTTGGAATGAATGTATGTGTATCAATATAAGATTTCCTGTATATTTTCAGATATCAATTGAATCCATTATTAAATTTGGAACCCATTTTATTATTTATTCACAGTATTGCCTATTCATGCATTATCTCTATATTCATATCACAGGGTTCACCTATTTGTACCCCCAATATTAATTTGTACATTTTGACACAGAAGCAATGGTCACACTTATTATTTTACCAATGTAAATGTCAGGGGAGCATCGGAGGAAGAGACTACCAGGGACTGTCTAATGCAACAGCCAGAAGTTTATGGGGGTCCAGCATGCTGGGGCTCAGAGCTCCCTTGAATAGAGGAGAGAGCCCTGAGAACAGCTTAAGCAGAGCTTATATACTTTCCTTGGAGAGGGCAGGGAGGGAAGATTATTGATGGGTCAGGGCGAGTGGGTAGTTTGCGTGCAAATGGGTGAGGGAGTACATTCTGCAGTTTTGCAGTTGGTACAGCACATTCAGGGAACAAGATTAGCAAACAGTTCTCAAGATATCAACAGTGTTTTGTTAAGCATACAGTAAAACTGGAAGTGACAATTACCTATTTTATTTACCTTTCATTCCTCACTTTCTTTTGGTTACATTAAATCATAATAGTGATCATTGGGGATGTCACATTTTATGTCTGCTAGTGTGGTATATTGATTTCTGATTACCATAAGTTTAACTTGTCCAATTTGAGCTTGGAGAAAGGAAACTACACGGTTGAGCAAACAGGGTCCTACAGTTAGCAATAATGTGAGGATTATTAAGGGACCGGCCAGGGCTGATAAAAGCATAGTTACCCAGGGGGACTCTGTGAACCAAGACTCAAACCACCCTTTTTGGGCCTCTCTCTCTTGTTGATGCTCTTCAATGCGTCTTCTTAATTTAATCATAGATTCTTTTACAACTCCAGTATGGTAGGCATAATAACAACATTCTTCCCTCAATGCAGGACAAAGGCCCCTTCTCTCATGAAGAGGAGGTCGAACCCTCGCCTGTTCTGTAAAACAACTTCAGAGAGAGAGGTTAAAGATTCTTGTAAAGCTGTGATGGTGGTTTTTTAATATCTTTAAGTTTTGGTCTATTGCTGCTTCTAATTGGGTCATTTGTTGTGTCCCATGGATTAGGGCAGTGGTACCTGTGCCCACCTCTGCAGCAACTACTATTCCTCATAGGATGGCTAAAGTGAAAGATACAGGTTGCCAGCAGAACCGGGTTGTATGCCCCCCTATTTGAAATTTAAATGATCCTGCCTCATGATAGAGCACTCGGGGAAACATCTGCACCATTACATAATTAATCACATCTGTTGATAATTCTATGAATAAACAATGTTTAAGTATATAGAATTATACTGTTGTAGGTATGGACAAGGCAAGGCACCTAAGATAGCACCGAAGACAGGGAAACAGTCCTATTTGGTTGCAACCGGATATAGAGGGCATTGCTTCTATTGTAATCAATTAATCCCCTGAATCCCAAGTTTAGGTAGTTTCAGAATTTTGTACCCAACATGTAAGAGAAAAGACTCAGAAATTTACAGTCTGCAGAAGTTCACAAAAAGCAGTTTTTGGTTCTGTTTTTATTTTCCTCTTCTCTGGGAAAGATAACTTTTTAAGGACATCTGGGAGGGGGAGAGCTTTTTTCTTCTCTTTTATTTTCTCCCTGCCAGCTGTTACCATGGAGCCCAGTTGGTAACTTCTTTATCTTGGAAATGTAGCCATCTCTGGAAGCCTCAGCTCAAGGCCAGAGGCCTTGTTCACATATTTTGTGAAAAACTAGTAAGGGGGTGTCTAGCTTAGAAGGGCTGATTTTTCCAGCCAGTGGCCAAGTATAACAGAGCAACACGAAAAGAGGAAGTTTATGTACACTGAACTCTTTTATAGGGACTTTGTTGCTGAAAGTCCTAAAGTCAGCCACGATGAAGACTTCTGGAGAAGGCCATTTGAGATTTTTCTGTGGGCCTGGTACAGAGGGGAAGATGGGGAAGGCGGGGGGTGAGAGCAGTTCTGTGGTTCTGAGAATGAGGAAAAAGAGATATAAAAGAATAATGGGAAAAGGGTTTGGGATTTTCCTGGCAACAAAACGTGAGCAGTAGAACAGGTAGAGCAGATGGGAAGACAGGAGTGAGTATCCCAAAAAGCCTGTGAGGGACATTAAATTCTTAGTAACCTGTTTTTAGTGATGACAAAGCAACTTTAAAGGCCATTTTCATTACAACTTGGATAGGCATCTGAGGGCACTCCTCAGCTGGTTTGAGCTTTGGGTTAGCTGGTAAGAGGACCTGGTGGGACCCGGTGTGGGCACTGACAGGAGAAGAGAGGAGTGAGTGGGTGGAAGGGTACCTCAGTACCTGCTACCTCAGCAAGGGGGCAATGGTCTGAGAACCAGCGGAGGTTTGGGTTTTTGATCTAGTAATTGGAGGGGAGAAATCAGGTTGTTGATGTGAGAGTGACAGCAGAGAGTCTGGAGCAGAAGGATCTATTGGAGAAACATAGTTCATGATGTGAGCAAAGGAGGGAAAAGGCATACACATAGGGGAATTTTCTTCCATCCTTTTGAGCACTTGCCGAAGTTGAAAAAGTCACACAGAATTTGAGGATCTAGACACCCCTCTGCGGGCCATCGGTTTTGGTTGTCTAATTGGTAATATGGCCAATGCTGTGAACTGAATTTGATGAGGAGTTTGGGTTCCACCATGCAGCCCCTGTATGCTCACATCCCCATGACTTACGGAAGAAGACGGCTTTTCCCCCACACAGCCGTGGTTGTTTGTGGCTTTGATAGTCCACCGGGCAAACATAGTAATCTAGGCTAGCCAACCTGCATCAGGCTTGCGTGTCCCTACATCCATAATGTTTGTTTCCATTATCTATGGTACGGAAGAAATTTAATGGAATTTTAATGGGATCCTCTTCATCAGAGATATCCCAATTGGAAAGACGTATACTCAGCTGACAAATATCTGGGTGGAGAGATGGCCACCAGGTCCCTAAGGGGGCTGTATGCAAGACAGACCATACTTCTTGTCTAATAGGATTTGTGATCAGCCATCGCTGCTGAATGGGCTGATGATGGTTAGGACTAGTGGTGGCCAAGGGGAGAGTCTATAGCCTTATCCACATGGACAATATGCAATTTGAAAGGGTTACCAGTCTTTTCCACTTTCAAGCCAGAGTCTGGACAGGGCGCAGGCTTGAGATGAGAATTAGGATCCAGGAAGTGATTCCGTCTACCTTTACCACTGTAGGTTTTATAAGTAGCACCTGGTATGGTCCTGTCCATCGGGGTTCCAGGGATGACACCTGAAGTCATCTTATGTAGACGAAGTCTCTTATTTGATATAGATGTGGAGTCTCCTCTTCACCAGGTTGGTAGGCAGTGGCCAGCTGGTTTGACAGGTATCGCTGAGTTCTTTCAAGAGCGTTAAGTTTGTCAAGCAAGGGGGTGTGGAAGGGATCGGTAGGTCTTAGAGTTGGGGTTAGGTCCTTACTGGAGGAGGGGCAACATAGAGAATTTCATAGGAGGTGAGGTTACTCAAAGAAACAGAGGGAGTATTTCTTGCATAAAACAGTGCATAAGGCAGGAGCATAGTCCAACCTTTGATGCCCTCTCTAAGCTTAATTTCGTTATGGTCTCTTTAATGGTTCTATTAATTTTTTTTAACCTGTCCTGAGCTCTGGGGTCTATAAGCACAATGTAACTTCCAATTTATTCCCAGGGTTCTGGCTAACCCCTTACTTACCTGGGCCATGAACGCCGGTCCATTATCAGACAATATACCCTTAGGTAGGCCGTATCATTGAAAAATATCTTTCAGGATTTTTTACCACCATTTGTGCCTTTTTTTGTGTGGAAGGCTTCAATCCATCCTGAAAATATATCTACAAACACTAGGAGATATTGAAGTCCATACCTCGCTGGCTTAATTTCAGTAAAGTCCACTTCCCAGAATTGTCCTGGTCTGGTTGTTCATAGGTGCTTTTTTGCAGGAAGCTTGGAAGGGTAAGCATTAACCTATTGACAGAACGGACAGGGTTTTGTTACCCGTTCAGTTATGTCCTTTCGCTGTGAGTCGGTTAGTGGAAAACTCTGTTCTTGATCCTTCAGGAATGCCTGCAGTTTCTTTGAACCAAGGTGTGTGAATTGATGTACATTTTTAACGTAGTGTAGGGATTTCTGAAATTGCAGGCTTGGCTCAGTGAACTTGAGGAGTTCAGTGCCAGTGTTGTTAGATGTTATCAAAAGCTTGCTGGTGCTCAGGGGTCCATTGGAATTGGGCATCTCCCTTTAACAGCGGGTATAAAGGAGAAGTTAAGGACGCAAACACAGGAATCCATAACCTGCAAAACCCAGTAGTCCCAAGAAACTCTCTGTGTTGTCTGCTGCTGGGGGGGTGTATCTGCACAACCGTTTGTTTTCTGGGCTCAGTGAGCCATCGTTTACCACCCCTAAAGGAATAGCCCAGGAAGACTACTTCTTGCTGGCAAATTTGGGGTTTTTTGGAAGAAGCTCTATACCCGAGTTGAGCAAGCTTATATAATAGTGCTTGGTTCCCAGACTCACAGTTTTCCTTGGTGTTGGCTGCAGTAGCAGGTCATCCACGTATTGAAGCTGGGTGACTTCAGGGTGCATAGTTCTGAAGTTGTTGACATCTCTGTGGAGGGCTTCATCAAAGAGAGTGGGGGAGCTTTTGAACCCCTGTGGGAGTCTAGTCCATGTTAGTTTACCATACGTTCCGGTTTCTGGGTCTACCCACTCAAAAGCAAACAGCAACTGACTGTCTTTATGCAGAGGCATGCAATAGATAGCATCTTTATGTCCATACCATTTCTACTCAGGGTTCAGAGTGATAAGCAGATTGTACGAATTATTTACCATGGGGTGAATGTCCTGCACTCTGTTGTTGATCTCTCTTAGGTCTTGTATGGGGGATAATATCCAGTTCCTGGATTTTTTACCGGTAGCAGGGGAGTGTTCCAGGCCGATTGACAGGGCCTTAGGACCCTAAGGCCAGATATTTCTGAATATGGGGCCTTATCCCATCTTTACCTTTTTTGCTCAGAGGATGTTGTTTGACATTGATTGGGGAGGCTGAGGTTTTTAACTCCACTGTTTTTGGAGGTTGTTTCATGGCTAGGCCTAACCCAACAATTTTGCCCAGGCATCTGGGTAATCTGTTATCCATTTCTGGGGTAGCTTGCCTGTTTGATCAGTCTTGGGGTGTGTGAAAAGTGGATGTTCATCTTCGACTGACATTTATAAAGCCATGACTATAGGAGTTTTTAATGAAGGATTTAGAAATTTCATTTTGGGGCCTTCGGGGTTAAAAGTTGTTTTGGCCCGGAGCTTACTGAGCAGATCTCTGCCCATCAATGGGGCCAGGCATTCTGGGATTACTAGGAAGGAATGTTGGATTTTGTCTTTCCCCATGTCCATGGTCCTCTTAGTTGTCTAAGTCTGATATTTACTGCTGTTAGCCCTTTGAACTAGAGATCTTTTATTTGATAGAGGGCCCAGTGGGGCCTTAAGGGCTGAGTATACTACTGCTGTATCCACTTCAAAGTTTATGGGGTCCCCTTCACTTCAAATGTTACCCTGGGCTCGGGGAAGGGATCTGAGCCCCGACATTCTTAGTCAACCTCCAGAGTCAGAAAGGCTGTCTGGCGTGGCTTTCTCTTTCTAGGGCACTCTTTGGATCAGTGTCCTTTTTCTTTACAGTAGGCACATTGATCTGAGGCCAAGGGTGGCCTCTGGAGGGGACCCAGGTATCACTTCTTGTCTCCCTGTTTCTTAATTTCTGGCCTATTTATTGTTGTGACCAGGACATTAGTTAATACCTTAATCTGTCTTTTTCATCTCTCATCCTCCCTTTGCTCCCTTTCGTTCTCTCTGTTTCTCTCTTATAGGATACTTTCTCGGCTACTCTGACTAAATCTCTCAAAGTCATATCTTGTAATCCATCTAAGTATTGTAACTTTCTTTTAATATACAGATCAGCTTGCCCAATGAAGGCCATCACGGCATATGTCTTTTGATCCTCTGCCTGAAGATCGAAAGGAGTATATCTCCTATATGCCTCCATAATTCTCTCTAGAAACATAGAGGGATGTTCATCAGGCCCTTGAATAATCTCTCTTACCTTGGCCAAATTATTTGGTTGCCTAGCGGCCTGTTGGAAACCCACTATTAGGGCCCGGCAATAAGTGGACAGATGCTCCCTACCTTCAAAGGTGTCGGGGTCCCAGTTGGGTAAGTTCAAGGGGAAGCCTGCTTTGATTATGTTGGGAAGTTGTGTTGGTCACCCATCTGGTCCGAGGATATTTTTTTTCTAGCTTCCAGGAAGTTTCTCTCTCATTCCTCTGTCATGAAGAGAATCCCTAGGATTTGTTGGCAGTCATCCCAAGTAGGCAGGTTTGAAAACGCCAGGGAGTTCTTTGAGTTCTTTTTGCCAGGCCAGCTTCCTCCAGGGAAGGAGGGGCTGTGTGTGTGACAAGGGGGAGTCATTTGGTGGGCGCTGGGCTGGCCTAGCTTCCTCCAGTGGCGGAGAGGCTGAGTCAGCAGCAGGGGAATCACTTAGAGGTTGTTGGGGGTTGGTGGACGAGGGCAGCGGATAAGAAGGCGAGGAGAGTCCAGTAGAGTCTTGAGACTCAGGGAGAAGAGAGGGTGGAGGAGGAGGAGCAGAGGGTTTGAGAGATAGAATCATGGTGGAAGGAGTAGGAGCGGGGGCAGAGACAAGGAAAAGCTTCACCCATTGAGGAGGAGATTTGCAGAGGTCCTGCAAAGTTGAGATATATGGCTGTTGATCTGGATGTCCATGTGGCCCCGGTTGAAATACAAAATCTCTGACTTTTCGAATTAGTGGGACGTAGATGTTTCTAGGGGCTATCCAACTCCAAAGGTGGGTCATTCTGAGGCACAGAGGGTCTGCCAGGTCCAGCAATTTACTGAAAAAGAAAGATTCTGGGCCCTTAAGCGGACTTTGTTCCAGTGATCAAGGGTCAGGAAGAGAGGTGTTGAAGTTCTCTGTCCCAAAATGAGAGATACACAAACAGTGAAAGCAATGACACACTACACTGACAAGACAAGACAATAAAGTCAGGCATTGGACGTCCAATACTGAGGCCAGGCCTGAGTAGCCGGCAAAACCTGATGGGCTGGAAATACCGAATCCGAAGCAAAATATCACTGAGTCAAGGAGACTATTGTTCCTCGATTTCCTGAGTCCTCTGGGGCATCCCCCAGGGACGTGGCCTGTGGCTCTGTGACACGTATGTCAGCCTCTGTCAGAGAGAGCTCACGCTCATCACCCATAGCCATTTTGCCAAGCCCTAACCTGAAACCTAAAACCAAAAAGAGTTCCCTTACTTACCCTGAAAGGAGCCCCTTGGGGATCTTTCATCCGCCGCTGTCGGATCTTGCTGGTGCCTCCAGATGTAAAGGTCGGGCAAGCATCGGAGGAAGAGACCACCAAGAGAATGTCTCCTTCAACAGTAAATGGTTTATTATGGGTCCAGCATTCTGGGGCTCAGAGCTCACTTGAATAGAGCAGAGAGCAATGAGAACAGCTTAAGCAGAGCTTATATGCTTTCCTTGGAGAGAGCAGGCAGGGAAGTTTATTGATGGGTCAGGGCAAGTGGGTGGTTTGCGTGCAAACGGGTGAGGGTATACATTTGCAGTTTGGCTGTTGGGGACAGCACATTCTGGAAACAAGATTAGCAAACAGTCCTCAAGACTTCAACAGTGTTTTGTTAAGCATACAGAAAAACAGTAAGTAACAAGCACCTATTTTATTAACCTTTCACCAAAGCCTAAATGGAAAGTGAGCATGGATTACTAAACACATCCATGTCCAGGTTGCCTAATGCTCTCAAATCAATCCTATTGGTGACTACATATTTGTTTCTTCTTAAGATAATATATTCAACCTCAACCCTGTTGAAAATTTCTAATCCTATCAGTCACTTTATATTTTGTCTGATTTCCTAATGTCTATTGATATCTGCTTTCCTACATATTTTCCCCAGTTCATCATTGTGACTGACTCTTCACATGTGCTGACATTTACATTCACTCTCTATCCGAAACCCTATTGCTATAGAACTTTTGGTCCAAATCCTATATTACTCTTTTTTCTAACATACCGACTATCTTCCTAATCCTAAAGACTATCCCTTTTTGACTGGATGATCACTTCGACAATCAATCATCCAAGGTACAAGGTCCTATGCCATTGTATATTGATTTATCTGAGACATCTTTTCAGAACATAATTCAAAGCTAAGTATCCCAATCAACAGCCCAATGCCCTTCCTGGATTCAAATCTTATCTAGATTTCTGTTTTCAAACTTATATTTCACCAATATATTCTTGTAAATATCGCAAGTTCCCAATACCATTATTCATTAAGCAGAATGATTCCTAACTCAAATCAAACATGTTATTAAGCCTAACCATACATTGTTCCCTCAAACTAACTTTACAGAAGAGCCGAGACAGAGTTTGTCTTACAATACAGTAATGTAGGGGATCTCCCACCTGCTGAGAACATCAAAGGACCATGCAGAAATTATACCCTTAAGAAGTTGCAGGCAGCTATGAAGGACCTAAGAGGGAAAAAGTCATATTCCATGGCAAACAACCGGGTCAGTATGAAGAGATGTGTTTGAATCAGCCTCTCCTTTCTTAATGTAGAGAACTGATCAAACCATGCCTGTGTGGAGAGCTGTTTCCAGGTGCCTATGGTTGATATACCATTCTAACTTGTGAAAGTGTCGAAGGAAGTAGGGGCAGCCTCCATTTCATGGGACCTTTCGAAGCAACTGTTAGGACAAAGTGGTGGCCAAGGTAGTGACCTCATTCAGTTCCTGAAGGAAGTGACCTCACCTCTCTTCCTTGGTCATCAAAAACTCTGAAATTGTGATGCAGGAAGCCAGGCACCCAGAGCCAGTCCCAGTCCCAGTCCCAGTGGTCTCACTTGTTTGGATTTACCAAGGACAGAGTCAGTCTTCCTTGGTACCGACTGATGTGAGGATTGTCAAATGGCAGAAGATCTCTGAAGAGGGGCCTTTCCTGAGAAAGCAGGTATTGGTTCACCGCTGGCTCCTGACAACTTCACAGAGTTGGCCAAGGAGACCAGATCTGAGAAAGGGCAGGTCATTTCAGGGGAACATAGTATGGCCCACCAGTTAGAGGACACTCCGGATAGTCACAGACCTACTTGGGTTAAGGAGGTGCCTTTGTGGGTGTGGAGTGAGTTTGTGGTTTTATCTCATGTTCTGAGAATAGGTAGGAAAGGCTGTTTGTTTGGGTTGGAGTGGCCTGTTTCTACTAAGTCGTTTGACAAGGCTAGTGTTTCTATGTCTGAGTATCCCACTGTGTCCGTGGTTGTAGACATTAGAAAAGAGAAGGCATCAAAGGATGTGTCCTGTCTAGTAGAAAACTTCCCAGCATTCATCCTGCCTAATTAAAGAATGGACTGTGGTTTGCCTTATGGATGGGCAACACCTACTAAATTCCTAAGTTCCTGTTTTCTTCCTGAATTCTGGCCACTCTCCAGAATAGGCTCATGGTTTTGTTTCCAAGATATGTACCACCTCCAAGCTCTGAGACATGTCTATATACTTGATAGCTGTAGAGAATGGGAACATCTTGGAAAACTCAGATATCAGTGTGACCAGTAAATTTTCAGTGGAGAAATCCTGCTTTGGTTCATTTGCTTACCTATGGTTCTGTTGTCCTGAATGTCAGGAAGGTCTTTGCCTCAGGCCACCCCTTTGTGAAGCCTGAAGAAAACAATTTTCAAATGGAAATGAATGGGCATCACCTGTGGTTCTTTGCTTAATTGCTTGTAAAAGGATGTGTCTAAATCAGCCTCTTGGCCCTGTATGAAGTTGTGGCTTAGATTCTCAGCACATGATGGATCTAAGGATAGATTCCATGTGTGCAATCAAAACCAAAATGGCCAAAAATCTGTCATTGTTGATGAGTCTCTTGCCTTCCTCTGTTAGGATTCTGACCTCTGTCAAGTGAGAATAGGGATCCTTTAAGTCAAATGAGTTCTTTGAAGAACTGCAGAGGTGCTTGTGTTTTCTTGTGACTCCAAATCACTTAAAGAATCTATCCCTGAGAGTCAGTAGGACTCAAATTGAAGAAGCAGAGCAGTATTCATGGCAGGCCTATTGGATCACTCCAGGTTCACAGGAAGGGTGACGATGCCACCCTGACTTTAGGCAAATGAGGGGCAAGGAAGATTATTTTGGACACTCTCTTGGGATGCGTCCCACATGAAAAACTCTAGCCAGAGGTAATGATGAGTGTCTATATGGAAGAAGGTAAGGACCATGTGGGAGTGTTTTGGTTTTAATTGTAGTCATTCATGTGGCAGTTGGAAGAGATGACTGGATCCACCTGGGCTTGAACTCTGGTGTCATTCCCCTTAAACACTGAGTTCTGGATCAATCATCAAAGAAGTATTGCCATGAATTGTGTTGGGAATTTAGGAGGCCACACATGAGAGTCTCCGTTGGAAACTGAGATCTAGTCCTAGGGTGGCTTTCCACAGAGCACTGGGAATCTCAGCCAGGATATCACATTATTTTATTCTGAAAGACTTGGAAGCCATATTTGCTAGTCAAAACACACATGGACCTCAATTGTAGACCTCGATGGGCCTGGATTCATGTGACCTTTAGGCCACTCTTTGGGAAGCCTTGCCTGTGAGAGTTCTCCAAAGCTTTCATTGAAATGAGCTTCCTCACCATTGAATGATTCCTGAATGATTTGAAAGCCATAGTGCTTCCAACATCATAATTGAAAATTTGCTAGATAAATACCATGAAATTTTTGAAATTGCAATGACCAGGTGGCAATGAAGAACCATTGGATGTCCTGTTGCTGATCACGAGTGTACCAGACAGTGCCTTGATTGACTGGTTTTGATGAAAATGGTGTAAAACAGAGATCTCAGTAATTTGGATCCTGCTGAGTAGTGGGCCTAGAGCAGTGGTGAGCAAATGTGTGATAAAACATCTGAGGTGGGGCCATGTGGATCTGCCATTGGCTTCCAAATGGCTTGTGACTGACATGGTGCAGCGAGCAGACCCTTATATGTAAAGGCAACTTGTTATATGGAGAGGTTTCAGGGCAATGTTCAGAATCAGGTTGCTATGGTCAAGGGGGCATCCTATGTGGTATACAAGCCCTGTTGGTGCATTCTCCTGCAGACCCTGATCCACCACACATGACAGAACTCGCTGCAGCACTGTGTCCTAGTTGAACTCCTTGTATTTCGTGAAGCAAATACCAAACTCCGAGTGCAGCAGGAAGAAACATTATGAAAAGTGGAGGATGATGAAATGGCTTCGCAGTCCACATGGGGAGACACTTAGCCCCCAGTGGCCACAGATTACCTACAAAGCAAGAATTCAGCACTGCTGCTTCATGTTTATTGGAAAATTATAAACCATGTCCTCCAGATCACAGAGATGAAGACCCAGCTTTGATGGTCTCACTAGAAAGGAAGCTAAAGCTCCTGACAGCAACATATATTTCAAGTGCCCAACGTAGAGGCAGTTTCTCCAGACGTCTTTAGGCAGGCAAATCTCCATGTTTGTAGAGTTTTTACACTGTCCCTTACTTTTGGAAACTCCTCTACAATCTCCAAGGTTGTGAACCCTAAGCATTTTCAATTCCAGATATGTATTCAAAGATTTTCTAACTCTTCTCCTCTAATTGTGTCTTACTTGGGGTGAAGGTAATGACAAGGCATTGTTCTGAATGAGAGTGGGAAAATATTTTGTAGTACACATTTGCATACACATTGATCCATTTTCCAATTTTCCATTCGAAATACTGAATCCCTGACACTAACTCATACCCTACTAGACTCTGACTACTAATCCTAATATGATGGAGAAAAATACCCCAAAAGAATGAAAATACAAGCAGTTCAGAGGAAGCATGGTGTATAGTTGGACTTCCCTCTTGCATGATAAAGGGTCGGTTTTATAAATCTACTCAATTTTTAATTGAAATAGTCCTCCATGTGTTTTTTTTTTAAAGAGAGAGTGAGAGAGGAGAGAGAGAATTCTATAATATTTATTTTTTAGTTATCGGCGGACACAACATCTTTGTTTTCACATGGTGCTGAGAATCGAACCCATGCCGCACGCATGCCAGGCGAGCGCGCTACCACTTGAGCCACATCCCCAGCTCTCTCCATGCGTTTTTAAAGTTAACAAATATGTGAATTCCTGTCTCCCTTTCTCTGTAGCCTACTCAGCACTTGTACTTTTTATATGCACATATAGATTTCTACTTGGTATCACACGTATATTTTTATGAGTTGGCTGACTTGGCAGAAACAAATTGTAAGAAGAGATCAGTGCTCCTAAACGCTGTTGGAACTGAAAATTCAAACTATGGGTGAGCTTCCTATTAGAACAATATTATACATAAACCCATGTTTAGTAAAATAAATATTTTTGCTTCTGTGGATGATATATATTACATGATGAATTACGATTGGCATATATATATTGATACTTTTTAATGAATTTTTGTGGTTTTTTTGTATATATATATATATATATATATATATATATATATATATATATATATATTTATATACACTCTACAGATTTTATAAAATATGAAATATATGTGTCTTATATACACTCCATAAATTCATTCATGTTCATGTATGTGGATTTATAATAAACATTTCACAAGATTATTCTCAGAAATAATCATCTACCTGAAATACATATTTGTTTCCCAGTGCTGAAAACTAACTTCAATCAATGGTGCTTACAAATCCTAATATTTCTGCAGTAACTGACCCAGTTTAACATCAATGCAAATAGATTCCTGGGGGACATGATGTCTATTTTGACGTTCATTTTAATTCAACACTGGTACATTACTATTTCTTCAGTTTTTGCACATCATAGAATATATATTTCATTCACAAGTTCACAAATTTATAGGAATTTGTTTCACTTTTAATCACTTTCTGCTTCAGAACACATGTATTCCTCCATGTTACTTGACTAGTCTTTTCATGAGACTTCTTTCCAAACACATTATTTTCGATTTCCATAATCAATTTTGAAGCTAAACCCACACACTCTTCAAGATAAACCATAACATTAATATTACCATTAGATGTATAAGTGGTTGGAATGAATGTGTGTATATCAATATAAGATTTCCTGTACATTTTCACATTTCAATTCAATCCATTATTAAAGTTGGAACCAGGTATGTTATTTATTCACAGTATGGTCTATTAATGCATTATCTCTATATTCATAGACACAGTGTACACCTCTTTGTTCCCCCAATACTAATTTATACCTCTTCAAAACATTGCTCCCAGAAATGGTAGAAGAAATATTCATGTCACCTTATCTATCTATATATGTGTGTGTGTGTGTGTGTGTGTATATATATATATATATATATATATATATATATATATATATATATATATATATATTTCTTTTTTTTTATCACAGTAATATTCTGAACACAAAAAACAAAGGTCACACTCATGATTGTATCAAAGCCTAAATGGAAAGTGAGCATGAATTACTAAAAACAACCATGTCCAGGTTGCCTAATGCTCTCAAATGTAAATCCTATTGGTGACTACATATTTGTTTCTTTCTAAGATTATATATTCAACTTCAAGGCTGTTGAAAATGTCGAATTCTATCACTCAGTTTATACTTTGCCTGATTTCCTTATATCTCTATTGATATCTGCTTTCCTACATATATTCCGCAGTTCATCATTGTGTCTGACACTTTACATATGCTGACATTTACATTCAATGTCTACCCGAGACCCTATTGCTAAAGAAATTTTGGTCTAAATCCTATACTCACTTTTATTTCTAAACCTACTGACTATCTTCCTAATCTTACTGATCATTGATTTTTGACTCGATGTTCTCTTCGACAATTAATCATCCAAGGTATAAGGTCCTAAACCATTGTATTTCAATTTATCGGAGACATATATGCAGAACATAATTCAAACCTAAGAATCCCACTCAAGGACCCAATGCCCTTCTGACTTCGAATCTTACCTAGATTTCTGTTTTCATACTTACATTTCACCTATATATTCTTGTAAATATCACAGGTTCCCAATACCATTATTCATGCGGCAGAGAGATTCCTAACCCAAATCAAACATGCTATTAACCCTAAACATACACTCTTCCCTCAATCTAACTTTACAAAATAGGAGGGACAGAGTTAGTCTTACAATACAGGAATGTAGGGGATCTTCCACCTTCTGAGAACATCAAAGGTCCATGCAGAAATGATCCCTGGAGAAGATGTAGGCAGGTATGAAGGACCTGAGAGAGGAAAAGTCATCTTTTATGGTAAACAACCTGATCAGGATGAATGGATGTGTCTGAATCAACATCTATCTTCTAAATGTAGAGAAGATGGACCAAATCAGGCCTGTGTGGAGAGCTCTTCCCAGGTGCCAATGGTTGATATACAATTCTAACTTGTGAAAGTCTGACAGAAAGTAGGGACAGACTCCATCTCATGGGACACTTAGAAGTAACTGTTAGGACAAAGAGGTTGCCAAGGCAGTGACCTCATTCAGTTCCTGAAGGAAGTGACCTCACTTCACTTCCTTGGTGATGGAACTCTCTGAACTTGGGATCCAGGAAGAGAGGCACCCAGAGCCAGTTTCAGTCCCAGTCCCTGTGGTCTCACTTGTTTCAATTTACCAAGGACAGAGTCAGTCTTTCTTAGTACCAACAGATGTGAGGATGGCCAAATGCCAGGAAAGCTCTGAAGAAAGGCCTTTCCTGAGAAAGCAGGTATTGGTTCACCGCTGGCTCCTGAGAACTGCACAGAGTTGGCCAAGGAGACCAGATTTGAGATACAACAGGCCATTTTTGGCGAATATAGTATGGCCCACCATTCAGAGGACACTCCACAAAGGAGGTGCCTTTGTGGGTGTAGGTGTGTGTATGGTTTTTTTCTCATGTTCTGAGAAGATGTAAGAAAGGCTGTTTGTTTGAATTGGCGTGGACTGTTTCTAGTAAGTCCTTTGACAAGGCGAGTGCTTCTATGTCTGTGTATTCCACTCTGTCCGTGGTTGTAGACATTAGAAAAGAAAATGCATCAATGGATGTGTCCTGTCTAGGAGAAAGCTTCGCAACATTCATCCTGCCCGATTTATTAATGGACTGCGGCTTTCCTTATTGAAGGGCAAAACCTGCTATCTTCCAAAGTTTCTGTTTACATCCTGAATTCTGGACACTCTCCAGAATTGCCTCATTGTTTTGTGACCAAGATATGTACTACCTCCAAGCTATGTGATATGGCTATGTACTGGATAGCTGAAGGGAAAGGCGAGCATCTAGGAAAACTCAGATATCAGTGTGACCAGGAAAGTCTCAGTGGAGAAACCCTGCTTTGTGCGTTTTGTTTACCTATTGTTCTGTTGCCCTGAATTTCAGGAAGGTTTTTGCCTCAGACCACTCCTTTGTGAATATCAATTCAATCCATTATTTAAAGTGGAACCAGCTATACTATTTATTCACAGTATGGTCTATTCATGCATTATCTGTATATTCATAGACACAGGGTACAGCTTTTTGTACAACCAATACTTATGTATATGTCTTCAAAATATTACTCGCAGAAATGGTGAAAGAAATACTCATGTCACCTAATCTACATATACATTTTATTAAATTTATGTCCTTGAATATTTAGTTTTAGCATGGGGCCAGAATCTAAATTTAAAGAAAGCATAGCCCAATCTACATCTGTGGAGCCTAATCACTTGGAACCTCTTTCTACAGTACGACTGGAAAATTTTTCACGTAGGCTGGGTGTTATTAGTAACTGTGCTATTCTATCTCCTGGTGAAATTACTGATATACCCTTTGGAGAACTGGCTATAATTTTTATTTCACCTTCATAGTCGAGATCAATTACCCCAGGACTTATCATAAGTCCTTTTAGAGTAGAAGATCTGCGTCCCAATAATAAGCCTACTGTTCCTTTGGGAAGAGGTCCTTTTACCCCTGTGGAAATGAATTGAACTCCCATCTCTGCAGTTAGTACTGCTCTGGCAGAGGCACAGATGTCTAACCCTGCGCTCGCTCTGGTTTGTCTGATGAGGGATCTGATGGACAATGTGTCCTGGGCACTACCCTGATGGGGTTGCTGGGTTTCTCCAGTGCTGCGTATATTTGTGGTTTTGGGCCCTGGAGAATTGAGCCCCCTTGTCCATTTTTTGGCAATGGAGCTCCATGTTTTTGTCCACGATATTGTGGATAAACACCTGGTCCTTGTTCGTTTTTTGATAATGGTGTACCCTCTATGGTGGTTTGAGAACAGCATTCATTAGCCCAAAGTCTCCCTCTACGGCATCGTGGACAAATACCTGGTATTCTACTCCTTTGATACCTAGTTTTGTTAAACCCTCCTCCTATGGGACAATTCCTTTTAAAATGTCCTGTTTTTTCACAATTGTAGCATGTTCTTGGCCTGGCATCTAAAGCCTGTTTTACTGCAGCTGCCACAATTTGCCCTTGTTCATTAATGTCTCTGGCATCTAAAGCCTGTTTTACTGCAGCTTCCACGACTTGCTCTTGTTCTTTAATGTCTCTACATAATTTAATATATGTGTTTAAATCTTCATGTTTCCATGGTCTAATGATATCTTTGCACCAACGATTCGCTTGCTCATAAGCCAGTTGTTTTAGTAATGGCATTGCTTGTTGTGTATTTCCAAAAACTCTGGTAGCTGTTTGAATAAGCCTATCTACAAATTCAGCATAAGGTTCATTAGCTCCTTGTATTACCTTAGATAACTGACCTTGTAAACCTCCATTTCCTTGAAAAGTCTTCCATGCCTTAATTGCATCTATAGCAATCTGTGCATATACACCAGGATCATATGCACATTGCAGCTGCTGATCCTCATAAGGTCCCTTTCCTAACAATATATCTAGATTTCTCTGAGGATAACTAGCTGCTGCATTTTGCCTAGCCGTCTCCTTGCAAAATTCCTCATTGGCAATCTTCCATAACAGGTATTTCCTCCATTTAGCACAGCTTTACACATATTAGCCCAATCTGCTGGCTTCATGTTCATGTTGTTAATGGATTTGATAATGCTTACAGTGAAGG
Organism: Callospermophilus lateralis; assembly: GCF_048772815.1. Lineage (NCBI taxonomy): Eukaryota > Metazoa > Chordata > Mammalia > Rodentia > Sciuridae > Callospermophilus > Callospermophilus lateralis. The sequence goes on from NW_027510789.1 coordinate 159,435, forward strand.
GTGCTTGAGGACCATAGGTTGTTACAGCCTCTATTAGCTGCTTCACTGTTTTGAAATTTAAAGCATGGTAATCTCACTGCCCTCCTGCCTCAAATACTGGGCATGTTAATATTTGAGATCTTGTCTCAGGATTCCAACTATCAACTGTGGGGGTTGGGGGCCTCCCAGCATATGGAGGTGGCCTTTTTAGTTGGACACTTACTTCCTCTGGTGATAGAAAGGTGTTAGTAGCAGTCTCCTGTAGAGGTTGTGCTGTTGGTTGGTCACTTACACCCTCTGGTGATAGAAAGTTGTTAGTAGTAGTCTCCTGTTGTAACTTTCCCCCTGATGGCTTTTTCTGTTTTACACTTTCTTCCTCTGTCTGACTGGCTTGAAAGGCCTTCTCTTTTACTTGATTTTTTTCCTCTGTCTGACTAGTTCGAGAGACCTTTTCTTTTACTTGAATTTTTTCCTCTATCTGACTAACTTGAGAGAACTTCTGTTTTACTTGAATCAATATGTCTTCTCCTTCCTCTACCATTGTCTGAACTGAAGGCTTTCCACTAAGCAAACAAGGTACAAACGTCCACAATAGCAATGTGCCAACTGGCAGAGTCCCTGGGCTTTTCTTTTCTATTCTTTTTAAATCTTCACCATGATGGTTCCATTGTGATATATTTAACAACTCCTCCTGAAAAAGCCATGGGCTACATTTTTGTATTGTATCAACGTATGCCCTGACTTTTCTTGATTTTACTGAGATGCCTCCTTCCTCTAACAATTTACTGAACACTCTTTTAGTTTTTTTTTTTTTTTTTTTTACTAATTTCTGATCCCGTATTTCTACTATAATACAACCCAACAAGATGACACCAAACAAAACAGCTCCTCAGGAAAAGCCGTCAGAGCCAAACTGCCACCACAGGCTTCCCACAAGTCTCTCCCTCAAACACAAGTCTCCTCCTCTTGAGGCCGATTGGCTGGGTCACGTGGGCGAAGCCAAAAAGTCCCCCAATGAGCAGTTCCATGGTCTGAAAGGGAAGGGAACCAGCCCAATGTGCATCACCACAGAGGAGCCAATCAGCTAGATATTGCTGGGGCCGCTGTGAGCCAATCATCTGCTGGCAGTCTGAAAGGTCGGGGAAACCGCTCATTGAGCATCTCAATGAGCATCACCAAAGAGAAGCAAATCAGCTAGATGATGCTGGGGCCGCTGTGAGCCAATCATCAGCCGGCAGATGGAAGTTTGCTGGCAGCTGCAAGTTTTCTGGGGCTCCTTTGGCTGTGGCTCTCAACAGATTATTCTCAGAAGTATTCAACCACCTGACATACATATTTGTTTCCTAGTACTGAAAACTAACTTCAGTGAATGGTCCTTATATATCCTAATATTTCTATAGTAACTGACCAAGTTTAACATCAATGCAGTTAGATTCCTATGGGACATGATATGTATTTTTAAGTTCATTTTTATTCCACACTGGTACATTACTATTTCTTCAGTTTATGGACATCATAGGATATATCCTTTCATCCACAAATTCACAAATTTATAAGCATGTGGTTCACTTTCAATCACTTCTTCTTTCAGAAAACATGTATTGCTCTATGATTCTTTAGTGGTCTTTTCACTAGACTTCTTTCTAAAAACATTATTTTCGATTCTATACTCATTTTTGAAGCAAAACTCACACACTCTTCATGATAAACCGTAACCCTAATATTACCATTAGATGTATAACTGGTTGGAATGAATGTATATATATCAATATAAGATTTACTATATATTTTCAAATATAATTTCAATGCATTATTTAAAGTTGGAACCAGTTATATAATTTATTCACAATATGGTCTATTCATGCATCATCTCTTATTCATCAACACAGGGTACGCCTATTTTATCCGCAATACTAATTTATAAGTTTTCAAAATATTGCTCCTCATATTGGTGGAAGAAATACTCATGTCATCTGATCTACATATATATTTTACCACAGTAATATTGTTGACACAAAATGCAAAGGTCACACTTATGATTGTACTAAAGCCTAAATTTAAAGTGAGCATGGATTACTAAAAACCTCCATGTCTACGTTCCCTAATGTGCTCAAATGTCAATCCTATTGGTGACTAAATAATTGTTTCTTCCTAAGATTATATATTCAACCTCAACCCTGTTGAAAATATCTAATCCTATCACTCACTTTATACGTTGCCTGATTTCCTAATGTCTCTATTGATACATATTTACTCTCTTTCCTACATATTTTCCCCAGTTCATCATTGTGACTGACTCTTCACATGTGCTGACATTTACATTCACTCTCTAACTGAAACCCTATTGCTAAAGAACTTTTGGTCCAACTCCTAGACTCACTCTTCTTCCTAATCCTACAGACAATCTTCCTAATCCTATGGACTATCCCTTTTGGACTGGATGATCTCTTCTAAATTCAGTCATCTGAGGTACAGCAACCTATGCCATTGTAAATGAATTTATCTGAGACCTCGGTGCAGAACATAATTCAAGCTTAGTATGCCAATCAATCGCCAAATGCCCTTCTGGGCTTCAAATCTTACCTAGATTTCTTTTTTCGTACTTATATTTCACGTCTATATTCTTATAAGTATCAGAGGTTCCCAAACCATTATTCATCCAGCAGAATGATTACTAACCAAAATCGAACATGCTATTAACCCTAACCATACAATGTTCCATCAATCTAACTTTACAGAAGAGGAGGGACCGAGTTGGTCTTACAATACAGGAAGTTAGGGGATCTTCCACCTGCTGAGAACCTCAAAAGTCCATGCAGAAATGATCGATGGAGAAGATTTAGGCAGCTATTTAGGACCTGAGAGAGGAAAAGTCATCTTCCACGGCAAACAACCTAGTCAGGATGAAGGGATGTTTCTGAATCAGCCTCTCTCTTCTTAATGTAGAGAAGTCGGATCAAACCAGGCCTTTGTGGAGAGCTGTTAACAGGTGCCTATGGTTTCTATACCATTCTAATTTGTGAATGTGTCACAAGAAGTAGGGGCAGCCTCCATCTTATGAGAACCTAGGAAGCAACTGTTAGGACATATTGGTGGTCAAGTCAGTGACCTCATTCAGTTCCTGAAGGAAGTGACCTCACCTACTTCCTTGGTGATGGAATTCTCTGAATTTGGGATCCAGGAAGCCAGGCACCCAAAGCCATTACCCGTCCAAGTCCCAGTGGTCTCACTTGTTTGGATTTACCAAGGATAGAATCAGTCTTTCTAGGTACCTCTTCATGTGAAGGTGGCCAAATTCCAAGAAAGCTCTGAAGAGGGGCCTTTCCTGACAAGACTGGAATTGGCTCACCACTGCCTCCTGACAACTTCACAGAGTTGGTGAATGACACCAGATCTGAGACAGGAAAGGCCATTTCAGAGGAACATCGTATGGCCTACCAGTCAGAGGACACTCAGAAGATTCACAGACCTACTTGGGGGAAGGAGGTGCCTGGGTGTGTGGATGTCAGTTTGTGGTTTTGTCTCATGTTCTGAGAATAGGTAGAAAAAACGTGATTTATTTCTTTTGGAATGGACTGTTTCTAATAAGTCATTTGACATGGTGAGTGTTTCTTTTTCTGTGTATGCCACTGTGTCCGTGGTTGTAGACATTAGAAAAGAGAATGCATCAATGAATATGTCCTGTGTAGTAGAATGCCTCCCAGCAATCAACCTGTCCAATTTATGAAAGGACTGCGGCTTGCCTTACCAATGGGAAACACCTACAACCTTCCTAAGTTCCTGTTTTCTTCCAGAATTCTGGCCAGTAGCCAGAATATGCTCATTGTTTTTTATCCATGATATGTACCACCTCCAATCACTGTGACATGACCATGTACTGAATAGCTGAAGGAATTGGCATGGCGATCATCTCAAAAAACTCAGATATCAGTGTGGCCAGGAAACTCTCAGTGGAGATACCCTGCTTTGGGCCATTTGCTTACATTTTGTTCTGTTGCCCTGAATGTCAGGAAGGTATTTGCCTCTGGCCACCCCTTTGTGAAGACTGAAAAAAACAGTTATCAAATGGAAATGAATGAGGATCACCTGTGGCTCTTGGCATAATTGCTTTGGAAAGGGAGGTGTCTGAATCAGCCACTTGGCCCTGTGTGAGGCTCCAGCTTAGATTCTCAGCACCTGATGGATCTAAAGAAAGATCCCATGTGTGCATCCAAAACCAAAATGGCAAAAAGATCAGTCATTGTGGATGAAGTCTCTAGCCTTCTTCTGTGATGTTCCTGACTCCATCAAGTGAGAATAGGGATCCTTTGGGTCAAATGAGTTCTTCAAAGCCATGCAGAAGTGCTTGGGTTTTCTCATGACTCCAAACCACATAAAGAATCTATACCTGACATTCAGTAGGCCTCAAAATGGAGAAGCAGAGCAGTATTAACGGCAGGTCTATTTAATCACTCCTGGTTCACAGGAATGGTGTCCAGGCCACCCTGACTTTAGGCAAATGAGGGCCAAAGGTGCTCATTTTGGTCACTGTCTTGGGCTGCGCCCCTCATGGAAAAATTCAGCCAGAGGTTATGATGAGTGTCTATATGGAGAACATGAGGGCCTTGTGGGAGTGTTTAGGTTTTAATTTTGGTCATTTGTGTGGCGGTTGGAAGAAATGACTGGGTCCAACTGGTCTTGAACTCTGGTGTGAGTTCAAGGGGACTTAGAGACTGAGTTCTGGAACTGAACTCAGAGAAGTATTGCCATGAATTGTATTGGGATTTTCGCAGGCCACACATGAGAGTCGCCCTTATAAACTGAGATCTAGGTCCAGGGTGGTTTTCCACAGAGCACTGAGAATCACAGCCTGGATATCACATGATTTTTTCTAAAACACATGGCAGGCATACTTGAGCGTCAAAACACACAGGGACCTCACATTGTAGACCTCAATAGTCCTGGATTTCGGTGACCTTTTGGCCACTCCTTGGGAAGATTTGCCTGTGAGAGTTTTCCAGAGGTTTCATTGAAATGAGCTTCCTCACCATTTAATGTTTCCTGAAAAAATTGAAACCCACAGTGCCTCCAACCTCATGCTTGAATAATGGCTAGATAAATACCATGAAATTCTTAAAATTCCCTTGACCAGGTTGCACAGGAGAACCTTTGGATATACTGTTGCTGACGATGAGTTTATCAGACAGTTCCTTGATTGACTGTGTTTCATGAAAATGGTGTAGAACAGAGATGCCAGTAAGTTCAAGCCTGCTGATTAGTGGACCTACAGCAGAGATGTGCAGTTTTGTGATAAAACTTCTGTCGTGGGGCCTTGTGGATCTGCCTTTGACTTCCAAATGGCTTGTGGCTGACATGGTGCATCCAGCAGACCCTTATATGTAAAGGCATCTTTTTATAAGTAGAGGTTTAAGGGAAATCTTAACAATCAGGTTATTATGGTCAAGGGGGCAAACTGTGTGGGATAGAAACCTGGTTGGTGCATTCTCCTGCTGACCCTGACCCACCACACATGACAGAACCCCCTCCCGCACTGTGTTCCAGTTGAGCTCCTTGTATTCCATGAAGCAAATATTAAATTCCCAGCGCAGCACCAAGAATCACGACGAAATGTGGAGGATGACCAAATGGATACACAGCCAACATGTGGATACACTTAGCCCCCCGTGGCCACAGTTTACCTACAAAGAGAGAATTCAGCACTGCTGCCTCATGTTCATTGGAAAATAAGAAACCATATCCACAAGGTCACAGAGATGAAGACCCAGCTTTGATGGTCTCCCTAGAAAGGAAGCTAAAGCTCCTGACAACAACATATGTTTTAAGTGCCCAACCTCAGAGACAGTTTCTCAAGAAGTCTTTAGGCAGGCAGAGGTCCATGTTTGTGGAGTGTTTACCCTGTCCCTTACTTTTGGAAACTCCTCTACCACTTCCAAGGTTGTGAACTCCTGATCGTATTCCATTCCAGATATGTAGTCATGGATTTTCTAACTCTTCTCCTCTAATTGTGTCTTACTTGGGCGTAGGTGATATCTAGGTGTTGTTCTTGATGAGAGTGGGAAGATTTTTGTGTACCACATATTTGCATACACATTGGATTCATTTTTCTATTTTCCATTCAATATACTGATTCCCTGACACTAACTCACACCCTACTAGACTCTGATTACTAATCCTAATATAATGGAGGAAAGTAACCGAAACATTATAGAAACACAAGCAGTTCAGAGGAGGCATGGTGTATAGTTGGACTTGTTATTTGCATGATAAATGGTAGGTGTTAAAAATATAGTCAATTGTTAATTGAAATAGTTCTCCATTCTTTTTAATGTTAACTTATTTCTGAATTTCTGTCTCCATTTCTCTGGAGCCTATTCAGCACATGTATTTTTATATGCACATATAGAATCCTACCTGGTATCACACGTACATTTTTGTGAGGTGGCTAACTTTGCAGATACAAATTGTGAGAAGAGATCACTCCTCCTAAACGCTTTTGGATCTTAAAATTCCACCTATGGGTGAGGTTCCTAGTTGAACAACATTATACATAAATCCATGTTCACTAAAATGAATACTTTTTAATCTGTGGATGATATATATTTCAAGATAAATTTTGATACCCATATATATTTATATATTGCTACTTTTTAATGTATCTGTGATATATATATATATATATTTTTTTTACACCCTCCTGATTTTTCAAAATATGAAATATATGTGTCTTATATACACTCCCTAAATTCATTCATGTCATGAATATGGATTTATAATAAAATGTTCACAAGATTATGCTCAGATATATTCATCCACCTGAAATATATATTTGATTCCTAGTACTGAAAACTAACTTTAGTAAATGGTCCTTTCAAATCCTAATGTTTCTACAGTAACTGACCCAGTTTAACATCAATGCAAGTAGATTCCTATGGGACATGATATGTATTTTGACATTCATTTTCATTCAACACTGGTACATTACTATTTTTTTCAGTTTTTGCACATCATAGGATATATATTTCATCCACAAGTTAGGAAATTTATACGATTTTTTTTATACTTACAATCACTTCCTGCTTCAGAACACATGTATTCCTCTATGTTTCTTGATTCGTCTTTTCATGAGACTTCTTTCCAAACACATAATTTTCCATTTCCATAATCACTTTTGAAGCTAAACTCACACACCTTTCATGATAAAACATAACCCTAATATTACCATTAGATGCATAACTCGTTGGAATGAATGATTGTATATCAATATAAGATTTCTTATATATTTTCAGATATCAATTCAATCCATGATTTAAAGTGGAAACAGTTATATTATTTATTCACAGTATTGTCAATTCATGCATTACTTCTATATTCATAGACACAGGGTACAACTCTGTGTACCCCCAACACTAATTTATACGTCTTCAAAATATTGCTCCCAGAAATGTTAGAAAAAATACTCATGTCACCTGATCTACATATACATTTTATCACTGTAATATTCTGATCACAAAATGCAAAGGTCAAACTTATGATTGTATCAAATCCTAAATGGAAAGTGATCCTGGATTACTAAAAACATCCATGTCCAGGTTGCCTAATGCTCTCAAATGTCAATCATATTGCTTACTACATATTTGTTTCTTCCTAAGATTATACATTGAAACTCAACCTTGTTGTTAATGTCTAATCCTATCATTCACTTTATACTTTGCCTGATTTCATAATGTGTTTATTGATATCTGATTTCCTACATATTTTCTCCAGTTCATCATTGTGACTGACTCTTCACATGTGCTGACATTTACATTCACTCTCTAACCGAAACCCTATTGCTAAGGAACTTTTGTTCCAAATCCTATACACAGTCTTCTTCCTAAACCTACCAACTATATTCCTAATCCTACCGACTATCCCTTTTTGAATGGATGTTCTCTTCTACATTTAATTATCCAAGTAAAGGTCGGATGAGGTCGAAACAAGAGACCACCAAGAGACTATCTCATGCAAAAGCGCAGTGTTTATTGGGGGTCCAGCATGCTGATGCTCAGAGCTCACTTGAATAGAGTAGAGAGCCCTTAGAACAGCTTAAGCAGAGCTTATACACTTTCCTTGGTGATGGCAGGGAGGGAAGTTTATTGATAGGTCAGGGCGAGTGGTCAGTTTGCATGCAACCCAGTGAGGGAGCACATTCTGCAGTTAGTCAGTTGGGGACAGCACATTCTGGGAACAAGATTAGCAAACATTTCTCAAGATTTCAACAGTGTTTTGTTAAGCATACAGGAAAAAAGGAAGTGAAAAGTGCCTATTTAATTAACCTTTCATTCCCCACTTCTTCTTCTGGCTACTTTTAATCATAAAAGTGATCATTGCGGGGTGTCACATTCTATGTTTGCTAGTGGGGTATTACCATAAGTTTAACTCATCCAATTTGAGCTTGGAAAAAAGAAATTACACGGTTGAGCAAACAGGGTTTTATAGTTAGCAATAATATGAGGATAATTATTGAACTGTCCAGGGTTGATAAATGCGTAGTTAACCAGGGGGACTGTGTGAACCAAGACTCAAACCACACTTTTTGGGCCTCTCTCTCTCATTGACACTCTTCAAGGCATCTTTTTAATTTACTCCTAGATTTTTTTACAACTCCAGTATGGTCGGCAAAAACACAACATTCTCCATCAATGCAGAACAAAGGCCCCCTTCTTTCATGAAGAGGAGGTTCAACCCTCGCCTTTTCTGTAAAATAACTTCAGAGAGAGAGGTTAAAGATTCCTGCAAAGCCAAGATGGAGGATTCTAATATCTTTAAGTTTTGGTCTATTGCTGCTTCTAATTGTGTCATTTGTTGTATCCCATGGACCAAGGCAGTGGTTCTTGTGCTCACGCCTGCAGCAACTCCTATTCCTAATAGGATGGCTAAAGTGATGGATATATGTTCTCAGTGGAACCGGATTTTATGCCCCCCTATTTGAACTTCAAATGAACCTGCATTATGATAAAGCACTCTGGGAAACATCTGCACCTTTACACATTTAATCACATCGTCTTGACAATTTCATGAAAACATAAACAATGTTTAAGTCTATAGAATTATACTGTTGTAGAGACGGACAAGGCACGGCACCTAAGATACTACCAAAAACAGGGAAACTTTCCATTTTATTAGCAACCGGATTCAGAGGGCATTACTTCTGTTATAATCAATTAATTCCCTGAAACTCACGTTTAGGTAGTTTCAGAATTTTGTACCCAACATATAAGGGAAGGGGCGCAGAAGTTCACAGCCTGCAGAAGTTCACAAAAAGCAGATTTTTTTCTGTTTTATTCCTCTGTTCTGGGCAAGTTAACTTTTCAAGGACACCTGGGTGAAGGAGAGCTTTTTTTTCCCTTTATTTTTCCCCCTTTCAGCTGTTACCATGGAGCCCAGTTGGTAACTTCTTTATCTTTGAAATGTAGCCATCTCTGTGAAGCCCCAGATCAATGCCAAAGGCCTTGTTCACATATTTTGCGAAAAACTAGTAAGGGGGTGTCTAACTTAGGAGTGCTGATATTTTTAGCCAGTGACCAAGTACAACAGGGCAACATGAAAAGAGGAAGTTTATCTACTTTGAAGTCTTTCATGGGGACTCTTTTGCTGAAAGTCCTAAAGTCAGCCATGCTGAAGACTTCTGTAGAAGGTCAGTTAATGTTTTTCTGTGGGCCTGGAACATAGGGGGGAGATATGGAAGGCGTGGCTGTGAGCAGCTCCGTGGATCTGAGAATGAGGTAGCAGAGATGTGAAAGAATACTGGGAAAGGGGTTTGTGATTTTCCTAGCAACAAAAAGGTGAGCAGTAGAACAGGTAGAGCAGAGGAGAAGATGGGAGTTAGTATCCCTAAAAGCCTGTGAGGGACTTTAAATTCTTAGTAACCTGTTTTCACTAATGACAAAGAAACTTTAAAGGCCATTTTCACTACATCTTGGATAGGGGTCTGAGGGTTCTCCTCAGCTGGTTTGAGCTTTGGGTTAGCTGGTAAGAGGAACTGGTGGGACCCGGTGTGGGCACTGACTGGAGAAGAGAGGAGTGATTCGGTGGAGGGTTACCTCAGTACCTGCTACCTCAGCAAGGGGTCAATGGTCTGAGATCCGGCAGAGGTTTGGGTTTTTGATCTAGTAATTGGAGGGGAGAAATCATGTTGCTGAGGTGAGAGTGACAGCAGAGAGTCTGGAGCAGAAGGCTGAATGTGAGGACCTATTGGAGAAGCATAGTTCAGGATGTGAGCGAAGGAGGGAAAAGGCCTCCACATAGGGAAATCTCCTTTCACCCTTTTGAGGACATTCAGAAGTTAAAAAGGTCATGCAGAATTTGAGGATCTAGAGACCCCTCTAGGGGCCAACAGTTTGGGTGATCTAATTGGTAATAGGGCCAATGCTGTGTACAGAATTTGATGAGGAGTTTGGGTTCCATCATGCACTGCCTGTATGATCACATCCCTAGACTTACAGAAGAAGTCGGCATTCCCCCCACATAACCGTGACTGTTTGTGGCTTTGGTAGTCCACCGGGCAAACATAGTAATCTAGGCTAGCCAACCTGCATCTGGCTCGCGTGTCCCTACATCCATAATGATTGTTTCCATTATCAATGGTGCAGAATGGATTTAATGGAAATTTAGTGGGATCCTCTTCATCAGGTATATCCCAATAGGAAAGACCTATAGCCAGCTGACAAATGTCTGGGTGGATAGATGTCCACCAAGTCCCTAAGTGGGCTGCATGCGAGATAGATCATACTTCTTTACCAGTAGGATTTGTGATCAGCCATCGCTGCTGAACGGGTTTAATAGGTTTAGGACTACTGGTGGTCAAGGGAAGAGTCTATAGCCTTAGACACAGGGTAAATACACAATTTGAAAGTTTTACCAATCTTTTCCAGTTTCCAGCCAGAGTCTGGACAGGGCGCAGGCTTGAGATGAGAGGTATGGATCCAGGAAGTGATTCTGTCTTCCTTTACCGCTGTAGGTGTTATAAGTAGCACCTTGTATCGTCATTTCCAGTGGGGTTTCAGGGATGACACCTGATGTCGACTTATGTAGATGAAGTCTCTTACTTGATATTGATGTAGAGTCCATTCATCCCCCAGGTTGATAGGCATTGGCCATCTGTTTTCACAGGTATCCCTGAGTTCTTTCAAGAGCTTAATTTCAGTCAAGCAATGGGGTGTGGAAGGAATCGTTAGGTCTTAGAGTTGGGGTTAGGTCCCTTACTGAAGGAGGGGAACCATGGACAATTTCATAGGGGGTGAGGTTACACAAAGAAACAGAGGGAGTGTTTCTTCCATGAAATAGTGCATTAGGCAGGAGCATAGTACAATCTATTATGCAGGTTTCTAAGCTTAATTTCGTTATGGTCTCTTTAATGGTTCTATTAATTCTTTCTACCTGTCCTTAACTCGGTGGTCTATAAGCACAATGTAACTTTTAATTAATCCCCAGGTCTTGCCTAACCCCTGACTTACTTGGGCTACAAACGCCAGTCCATTATCAGACCTTATTACTTTAGGCAGGCGTATCTTGTAAAAATATCTTTCAGGATCTTCTTGACAACCATTTGCGCTGTTTCGTTTTTTTTTCTTTTTTCCTGGAAAAGGCTTCAATCCATCCTCAAAATATATCTACAAAGACTAGGCGATATTTAATTTCAAACCTTGCTGGCTTAATTTTAGTAAAGTCCACTTCCCAGAATTGTCCTGGTCTGGTTCCTCGTAGGTGCTTTTTTGCAGGAAGCTTGGAAGGGTAAGCATTAACCATGACAGACCTGACAGGCTTTTGTTACCCATTCAGTTATTTCCTTTTGCTTTGAGTCGGTTAGTAAAAAACTCTGTTCTTCATCCTTCAGGAATGAATGCAATTTCTTTGAACCAAGGTGAGTGAGTTGATATACATTTTCTACTGACATAATTTAGAGCCTTGACTATAGAGAGTTTTTAATTGAAGGATTTAGAAATTCCACTTGTGGGCCTTCAGGGTTAAAAGTTATTTTGGCCCGGAGCTTGGTGAGCAGATCTCTGCCCATCAATGGGGCCGGGCATTCTGGGATTTACTAAGAACGAGTGATGGATTTTTTCTTTCCCCTGGTCCATGGTCTCTTAGTTGTCCAAACCCGATATTTTCTGCCATTAGCCCCTTGAATTAGAGACCTTTTTATTTGATAGAGAGACCAATGGGGCCATAAGGGCAGAGTATATTGCCCCTGTATCCACTTCAAAGTTTGCTAGGGTCCCCTCCACTTCAAAATTTACCCTGAGCTCTCAGAGGGGATCTGAGACCCAACATTCTTAGTCATCCTCCAGAGTCAGAATGGCTGGCTAGAGTGGCTGTCTCTTTCAATGGCACTCTTTGAAGCAGTGTCCTTTTTCTTTACAGTAGGCACATTAAATTGAGGAGGGGTGGCCTCTAGTCTGGGCCCCAGTATCCCTTCCTGTCTCCATGTTTCTTATTTCTGGCCTATTTGTTGTTGTGACCAGGACCTTAGTAAATGCCTTAGTCTGTCTTTTGTTTCTTTTATCCTTCCTTTGCTCCCTACTCTTCCTCACTTTCTCTCTTATAGTATACCTTCTCGGCTACTCTGACTAAATCTCTCAAAGTCATATCTTGTAATCCATCTAAGCATTGTAACTTTCTTTTAATATCCATGGCAGCTTGCCCATAAAGGCCATCTTGACAGATGACTTTTGATCCTCTGCCTGAGGATCGAAAGAGTATATCTCCTATATGCCTCCATAATTCTCTCTAAAAACATAGAGGGAGATTCATCAGGCCCTTGAATAATCTCTCTTAACATGGCAAAATTTGTAAGTTGCCTAGCGGCCACTAAGATACCCACAATTAGAGCCCAGTGATAAGTGGACAGATGCTACCTACCTTCAAAGGTGTTGGGGTCCCAGTTTCGTCGATTCAAGGGAAAGCCGGGTTAAATATGTTGGGAAGTTTTATCGGTCACACATCTGGTCAGAGGATATTTTTCTCTAGCATCCAGGAGGATTCTCTTTTGTTTCTCTGTCATGAAGAGACAACCCTAGGTGTTGTTGGCAGTCATCCCAAGTAGGCTGGTGTGAAAACATCAATGACTCAACCACACCTAGGAGCCGGTTGGGGTCCTCGGTAAAAGGGGGATTTTTATTTTTCCAGTTATATTGGTCTGAAGAGGAGAAAGGTAAATACTGGTAGGCTTGCATTTTTCCCCCAAGGCCGTTGTCAATCATTGGCCCCTAGGGATGGAGGGGGAGCATCATTCGAGTTCCAGGTTTTTCAATCATTCACCGCTGGTGAGTACCTTTAGCCGGGCTAGCTTCCTCCAGAAGAGGAGGGGCTGTGTGTGCCGCGGGGAAATTATCTGGAGGGCGCTGGGCTGGCTTAGCTTTCTCCAATGGTGGAGAGGTTGAGTCAGCAGCAGGGGAATCACTTAGAGGGTGTTGGTCTTTGGGGGACGTGTGCAGGAGATAAGGAGGGGGACGAGAGTCCAGTAGAGTCAAATCTTGTGTCTCAGGGAGAACAGAGGTTGGAGGAGGAGGAGGAGCAGAGGGTTTGAGAGATCATGGGGGAAGGAGTAGGAGTGGGGGTAGGGGCAAGAAAATGCTTCACCCATGAAGGAGATTTGCAGAGGTCCTGCCAAGTTAAGATATATGGCTGTTGATCCAGATGGCTATGTGGCCCTGGCTGAAAGACAATATCATCTGACTTTTTAAATTAGTGGGAAGTAGAAAGATCTTTCTAGGGGCCATCTGAATCCAAAGGTGGGCCATTCTGAGGCACAGAGAGTCTGCCAGGTCCAGAATTTTACTGAAAAAGAAAGATTCTGAGCCCTTAAGGGTACTTTGGTCCAGTGATCAAGGGTCAGGGACAGAGGCATTGAAGTGCTCTGTCCCATAATGAAAGATACACAAACAGTAAAAGCAACGACACACGACACAGACAAGACAAGGAAATAAAGACAGACAATGGAACTTCCAACACTGAGACCAGGACTAAGTATCTGGCCCAACCCGATGGGCTGGCGATACTGAATCTGAAACAAAATATCACTGAATTGAGGAAACTATTGCTCCTTGATTTCCCGAATACTCTGGAGCATCCCCCAGGGATGTGGCCTGTGGCTCTGTGACACGTATGTCAGCCACCGTAGGAGAGAGCTCACACTCTTCATTGACAGCCATTTTGCGAAGCCCTAACCTGAAACCTGAAACCAGAAAGAGGCAATATACATACCCCAAGAGGAGCCTGTTGGGGTCTCTCGTTCGCCGCTGCCGGATCTCAGTGGAACCTCCATATGTAAAGGTCAGGCGAGCATCGGGTGAAGAGCCCACCAAGAGACTGTCTCATGCAAAAGCAAAGGGTTTATTGGGGATTCAGCATGCTGGGGCTCAGAGCTCACTTGAATAGAGCAGAGAGCCCTGAGAACAGCTTAAGCAGAGCTTATATACTTTCCTTGGAGAGGGCAGAGAGGGAACTTTATTGTTTCGTCTGGGCGAGTGAGCAGTTTGCGTGCAACCGGGTGAATGAGTACATTCTGCAGGTTGGCAGTTGGGGACAGCACATTCTGGGAACAAGATTAGCAAACAGTTCTCAAGATTTCAATAGTGTTTTGTTAAGCATACAGAAAAACAGCAAGCGACATTTACCTATTTTACTAAATTTTCATTACCGAATATACTTTGCCAGATTTCCTAATGTCTCTATTGAAATCTGCTTTCCTACATATTTTCCCCAGTACATCATTGTGACTGACTCTTCACAAGTGCTGACATTTACATTCACTCTATACCCGAAACCCCATAGCTAAAGAACTTTTGGTGCAAATCCTATACTTACTCTCCGTTCTAAACTTACCAACTATCGTCCTAATCCTACCGACTATCCTTTTTTTATTTTTTTTCTTAAAGAAAGAGTTAGAGAGAGAGGGAGAGAGAGAGAGAATTTTTTAACATTTAGTTTTTTTAGTACTTGGCAGACACAACATCTTTGTTTGTACGTGGTGCTGAGGATCGAACTCGGGCCGCACGCATGCCAGGCGAGCGCACTACCACTTGAGCCACATCCCCAGCCCCCCGACTATCCATTTTTGACTGGAAGTTCTTTTTGACAATCAATCATTCAAAGTACAAGGTCCTATGCCTTTGTATATTGATTTATCTGAGACATGTGTGCAGAAAATAAATCAAAGCTAAATATTGCAATCAAAGACCCAATGCACTTCTGGGCTTCAAATATTACCTTTATTTCTGTTTTCGTACTTATATTTCACCTATATATTCTTGAAAATATCGAAGGTTCGCCATACCATTATTCATTCAGCAGAATGATTCCTAACCCCAATCGAAACTGTTATTAACCCTAACCATACACTCTTCCCTCAATCTAACTTTACAGAAGAGCAGGGACAGAGTTTATCTTACAATACAGGAATGTACGGTTTCTTCCAACTGCTGAGAAACTCAAAGGTCCACGCAAAAATGATCTCTGGAGAAATTGTAGGCACATATGTAGGAACTGAGAGAGCAAAAGTCATCTTCCATTGAAAACAACCTGGTCAGGATGAAGGGATGTGTCTGAATCAGCCTCTCTCTTCTTAATATGGAGAAGAAGGACCAAACCAGGCCAGTGTGGAGAGCACTTCCCGGGTGCCTATGGTTGATATACCATTCGAACTTTTGAAAGTGTCACAGGATGTAGGGGCAGCCTCCATTTCATGGGACACTTTGAAGCAACTGTTAGAACAAAGTGGTTGCCAAGGCAGTTACCTCATTCAGATCTTGAAGGAAGTGACCTCACCTAACATCCTTTGTGATGGAACACTCTGAACTTGGGATCCAGGAAGCCAGGCACCCAAATCCTGTCTCAGTCCCAGTCCCAGTCCCAGTGGTCTCAATTGTTCAGATTTACCAAGGACAGAGTCAGTCTTTCTTGGTACCTACGGAGGTGAGGATGCCCAATGCCAGGAAAGCTCTGAAGAGTGGCCTTTCCTGAGAAAGCAGTTAGTGGATCACCGCTGGCTCCTGAGAACTTCACAGTGTTGACCAAGGAGACCAGAACTGAGACAGGACAGGACATTTCGGGGTAACATAGTATGGCCCACCAATCAGAGGACACTATGGATAGTCACAGACTGACTTGGGGGAAGAAGTTGTCTTTGTGGATGTGGCTGTTGGTTTGTGGTTTGGTCTCATGTTCTGAGAATAGGTAATAAAGGCGGTTTTTTGGTTTGAAGTGAATTGTTTCTAATAAGTCTTATGAAAAGGCGAGTGTTTCTAAGTATGTGTATCCCACTAAGTCTGTGGTTCTAGACATCAGAAAAGAGAATGCATCAATGGATGACTCCTGTCTAGTAGAAATCTTCCCAACATTCATCCTGCCAATTTATGAATGGACTGCGGCTTGCCTTATGAATGGGCAACACCTACTATCTTCCTAAGTTTCTATTTTGTTCCTGAATTCACTCCACTCTCCAAAATAGGCTCATGGTTATGTGTCCAATATATATACCACCTCCAAGCTCTGTGACGTGGCCATGTACTGGATAGCTAAAGGGATTGGCGAGCATCTCATAAAACTCAGATATCAGTGTGACCAGGAAAGTCTCAGTGGAGAAATCCTGCTTTGGGCCATTTGCTTACCTATTGTTCTGTTGCCCTGAATTTCAGAAAGCTTTTTGCCTCAGACTACTCCTTTGTGAAGCCTGAAGAAAAGAGTCTTCAAATGCAAATGAATGGGCATCACCTGTGGCTCTTTGCTTGATTGCTTTGGAAAGGGATGTGTCTGAATCAGCCTCATGACCCTGTGTGAGGCTGTGGCTTAGATTCTTAGCACCTGATGGATCTAAAGAAAGATACCATGTGTGCATCCAAAACCAAAATGGCCAAATGAGGAGTCATTGTGGATTAAGTCTTTTGCTTTCCTCTGTTAGGTTCCTGAAATCCATCAAGTGAGAATAGGGATCTTTTATGTCAAATGAGTTCTTCAAACCCTGCAGAGACTAGCCCAGAGGTGCTTGGCTTTTCTCATGACTCCAAATCACATAAAGAATCTATACCTGAAAGTAAGTAGGCCCCAAATTGGAGATGCAGAGCAGTATTAAGTGCAGGCCTATTTAATCACTCTTGGTTCTCAGGAAGGGTGTCCAGGCCACCCTGACTTTAGGCAAATGAGGGGCAAGGGAACTTATTTGGATACTGTCTTTGTCTGTGCCCCTCATGGAAATTTCCAGCCAGAGGTTATGATAAGTGTCTATATGGAGAATGTTGAGGGCCATGTGGGAGTGTTTTGGTTTTAATTCTGGTCATTTGTGTGGCGGTTGGAAGAGATGACTTAGTTCACCTGGGCTTGAACTCTGGTGTTATTAGAGACTGAATTCTGGAACTGTCCTCAGAGAAGTATTGCCATGAATTGTGTTGGAATTTTAGGAGGCAACACATGAGAGTCATCCTGAAAACTGAGATCCTGGCCAAGGTGGCTTCCACAGAGCACTGGGAATCTCAGCCAGGATTTCACGTGATTTTATTCTGAAAGTCTTGGCAGCCATAATTGAGAGTCAAAACACACATAGACCTCACATTTTAGACCTCAATGGGCCTGGATTCATGTGAAATATTGGCCACTCTTTGGGAAGCCTTGCCTGTGAGAGTTCTCCAGAGATTTCTTTGAAATGAGCTTCCTCACCATTTAATGTTTCCTAAATAATTTGAAACCCACAGTGTCTCCAACTTCATCTTTGAAAAATAGCTAAATACATACCATGAATTTTTTGAAATTTCAATGACCCGGTGGCAATGGAGAAACTTTGGATGACTTGTTGCTGGTCATGAGTGTACCAGACTGTGCTTGGATTTATTGGTTTCATGAAAACAGTGTAGAAAAGAGATCCCTGTAAGTTGGAGACTGCTGAGTAGTGGGCCTAGAGCAGTGGTGTGCAGGTATGTGATAAAACATCTGTGGTGGTAAAATGTGGATCTGCCCTTGGATTCCAAATGGCTTGAGACTGACATGGTGAAGTCAGCAGATCCTATTATATAAAAGCATCTTGTTATATGGAGAGGTTTCTGGGCAATGTTCAGAATCAGATTGCTATGGACAAGCGGGCAAACTATGTGGGGTAGAAGCCTGGTTGGTGCATTTTCCTGCAGACCTTGACCCACCACATGTGACAGAACTCCCTCCATCACTGGTACCTGTTGAACTCCTTGTATTTCCTGAAGCAAATACCAAATTCACAGTGCAGCAGCAAGAAACACCTCGAAAAGTGGAAGATGATCAAATGGCTTCACAGTTCACATGGGAAGACACTTAGACCCCAGTGGCCACAGTTTACCTACAAAGAGAGAATTCAGCACTGCTTCCTCATGTTCATTGGAAAATAAAAAAACATATCTTCCAGGTCACAGAGATCAGACCCAGCTTTGTTGGTCTCACTAGAAAGGATGCTAAAATTCCTGACAACAACATATATTTCAAGTGCCCAACCTCAGAGGCAGTTTCTCAAGAGTCTTTAGGCCCAATGAGCTCCATGTTTGTGGAGTGTTTACCCTGTCCCTCACTTTTGGAAACTCCTCTACCACATCCAAGATTGTGAACTCCTGAATATTTTCCATTTCCGATATGTATTCACAGATTTCCTAACTCTTCTTCTCTAATTGTGTTTATTTGGGGCAAAGGTAATGTAAAGGCAATGTTCTGGATGAGAGTGGGAATATTTTTGTGTAGCACATATTTGCATACACATTGGATTCATTTTCCTATTTTCCATTCGAATTACTGAATTCCTGACACTAACCCATACCCTAATAGACTCTGACTACTAATCCTAAAATGATGGACAAAAATAACCAAACAGAATGGAAATGAAAGCAGTTCAGAGAAGGCATGGTGTATAGTTGGACTTTCGTTTTGAATGATAAAGGGTAGGTGTTATAAATCTAGTCAATTTTTAATTGAAATTGATCTCCATGTGTTTTTAAAGTTAACAAATATGTGAATTCCTGTCTCCCTTTCTCTGCAGCCTGTTCAGCACATGTATTTTTATATGCAAATATAGAAACATTACTGGTATCACACGTATATCCTTGTGAGTTTGGCTGTCTTGGGAGATACAAATTGTGGGAAGAGATCACTCCTCCTAAACGCTGTTGGAACTGAAACTTCAACATATGGGTGAACTTCCTAGTTGAACAATAT
Organism: Callospermophilus lateralis; assembly: GCF_048772815.1. NCBI lineage: Eukaryota > Metazoa > Chordata > Mammalia > Rodentia > Sciuridae > Callospermophilus > Callospermophilus lateralis. Next base: position 178,617 of record NW_027510789.1, read on the forward strand.
TATACACAAATCCATGTTCAGTAAAATGATTATTTTTGGATCTGTGGATGATATATGATTCATAGTGAATTTCGATTGGCATGCATATTGATACATTTTCGTTTCTGTGTGTGTGTGTGTGTGTGTATATATATATATATATATATATATATATATATATATATATATATGCACACACACATATCTATATCTATATCTATATCTATATATATATATATATAAACTCTCAAGATTTTTCAAAATATGAAATATATGTTTCTTATTATACCCTCCCTAAATTCATTCGTGTTCATATATGTAAATTAATAGTCAACATTTCACAAGATTATTCTCATAAAAATTCATCCACTTGAAATACGTATTCGTTTCCTAGTACTGAAAACTAACTTCAGTGAATAGTGCATACAAATCATAATATTTCTACAGTAACTGACCCAGTTTAGCATCAATGCAAGTAGATTCCTATGGGATATGATGTGTATTTTGACGTTCATTTTCATTCAAAACTGGTGCATTACTATTTTTTCAGTTTTTGCACATCATTGGATATATATTTCATCCACAAGTTAGGAAATTTATAGGCTTTTTTTATACATACAATCAAATCCTGCTTCAGAACATATGAATTCCTCTATATTTCTTGACTCATCTTTTCATGAGATTTCTTTCCAAACACATTATTTTCCATTTCCATAATCACTTTTGAAGCTAAACTCACACACCCTTCATGATAAAACATAACCCTAATATTACCATTAGATGTATAACTCGTTGGAATGAATGATTGTATATCAATATAAGATTTTTATATATTTTCAGATATCAATTCAATCCATGATTTAAAGTGGAAACAGTATATTATTTATTCACAGTATTGTCAATTCATTCATTTCTTCTACATTCATAGACACAGGGTACAACTCTGTGTACCCCCAATACTAATTTATACCTCTTCAAAATATTGCTCCCAGAAATGTAAGAAGAAATACTCATGTCACCTGATCTACATATACATTTTATCACAGTAATATTCTGATCACAAAATGCAAAGGTCACACTTCTGATTGTAGCAAATCCTAGATGGAAAGTGATCCTGGATTACTAAAAACATCCATGTCCAGTTTTCCTAATGCTCTCAAATGTCAATCATATTGGTGACTACATATTTGTTTCTTCCTAAGATTATATATTGAAACTCAACCTTGTTGATAATGTCTAATCCTATCATTCACTTTATACTTTGCCTGATTTCATAATGTGTGTATTGATATCTGATTTCCTACATAATTTTCCCAGTTCATCATTGTGACTGACTCTCCACATGTGCTGAAATTTACATTCACTCTCTAACCGAAAACCTAGGGCTATTGAACTTTTGGTCCAAATCCTATACTCACTCTTCTTCCGAAACAGACCGACTATCTTCCTAATCCTAACAACTATCCCTTTTTGACTGGATGAACTCTTCTACATTCAATCATCCAGGGTACAAGATGATATGCCATTGTATATTGATTTATCAGAGACATCTGTGCGAACGAAATTCAATGCTAAGTATTCCAATCAAGGGCCCAATGCCCTTCTGGGCTTAAAATCTTACCTAGATTTCTGTTTTCATACTTATATTTCAAATCTATATTCTTATAAATATCCCAGGTTCCCAATACCATTATTCATCCAGCAGAATGATTCCTAACTCAAATAGAACATGTTATTAACCCTAACCATACATTGTTCCCTCAATCTAACTTTATAGAAGAACAGGGACAGAGTTGGTCTTAATATAGAGGAATATAGGGGATCTTCCACCAGCTGAGAACCTCAAAGGTCCATGCAGAAATTATCCCTGGGGAAGATGAAGGCAGCTATAAAGGACCTGAGAGGGCAAAAGTCATCATGTAAGGCAAACAACCTGGTTAGGATGAAGGGATGTTTATGAATCAGCCTCTCTCTTCTTAATGTAGAGAAGATGGACCAAACCAGGTCTGTGTGAGAGCTGTTCCCGGGTGCCTATGGTTGATATATCGTTCTAAGTTGTGAAAGTGTCACAGAAAGTAGGGGCAGCCTCCATCTCATGGGACCCTTTGAAGGAACTGTTAGGACAAAGTGGTTGCCAAACCAGTGACCTCATTCAGTTCCGAACGGAAGTGACCTATCTCACTTCCTTGGTCTTGGAACACTCTGAACTTGGAATCCCAGAAGCCAGGCACACAGAACCAGTCCCAGACCCAGTCCCACTGGGCTCACTTGTTTGGTTTTACCAAGGACAGAATCATTCTTTCTTGGTACCTACTGATTTGAGAATGGCCAAATGCCAGGAGAGCTTTGGAGAGTGGCCTTTCCTGAGAAAGAAGGTAGTGGCTCAAAGCTGGCTCCTGACAACTTCAAAGAGTTTGCCAAGGAGTCCAGATCTGAGACAGTACAGGGCATTTTGGGGGAACATAGTATGGTACAACAATCAGAGGAAATTCCGGAGAGTCAAAGACCTACTTGGGGGAAGAAAGTCCTATGTTGTTGTGGGTGTGAGTTTGTTGTTTTTTCTCATGTTCTGAGAATTGGTAGGAAAGGCAGTTTGTTTGATTTGAAGTGGACTGTTTCTAGTAAGTCGTTTGACAAGGCAAGTGTTTCTATGTCTATGTATCCACTGTGTTTGTAGTTGTAGACATTAGAAAACATAATGCATCAATGAATGTGTCCTGTCTAGTATAATGCTTCCCAGAATTCATACTGCCCAATTTATGATTGGACTGCAGCTTTCCTTATGGATGGGTAGCAATTACTATCTTCCTAATTTCCTGTTTTATTCCTGAATTCTGGCCACTCTCCGGAATAGGCTCATGGTTTTCTGTTCAAGATACTGTGACATGGCCATGTACTGGAGAGCTGAAGGAAATGGGAGCATCTCAGGAAACTCAGATATCAGTGTGACCAGTAAAGTCTATGTGGAGAAACCCTGCTTTGGGAATTTTGCTTACCTATGGTTCTGGTGCTGTGAATATCTAGAAGGTCTTTGCCTTAGGCCACCCCTTTGTGAATCCTGAAGAAAAGAGTTTTCAAATGGAAATGAATAGGCATCACCTGTGGCTCTTTGTTTTATTGCTTTGTAAAGAGATGTGTCTGAATCAGCCCCTTGGCCCAGTGTGATTATTTGGAGAAGTAGATCAGTATTAATGGCAGGCCTATTTGATCATTCCTGGTTAACAGGAAGGGTTTCCAGGCCACCTTGACTTTAGGCAAATTAGAGGCAAGGGAGATTATTTTGGACACTGTCTTGGTATGCACCCCTCATGGAAACCTCAACCCAGAGGTTATGATGAGTGTCTATATAAAAGAAGATGAGGGCCATGTGGGAGTGTTTTGGTATTAATTGTGGTCAGTTGTGTGGCAGTAGGAAGAGATTCCTTGATCAACCTGGGCTTGAACTATGGTGTGATTCCCCTTAGAGACTGAGTTTTGGAACTGAACTCAGAGAAGTATTACCATGAATTCTGTTGGGATTTTAGAAGGCCACGCAGGAGAATTGCCCTTGGAGACTGAGATTTAGGCCCAGGATGGCTTTCCACAGAGCACTGGGAATCTCAGCTAGGATATCACATGATTTCATTCTGAAAGACTTGGCAGCCATACTTGAGAGTCAAATAACACATGGAACTCACATTGTAGACCTCAATGGGCCAGGCTTCATTTGACCTTTTGGCCACTCTTTGGGAAGACTTGCCTGTGAGAGTTCTCCTGAGCTTTCATTGAAATGAGCTTCCTCACCATTTAATGGTTCCTGAATGAATTGAAATCCACAGTGACACCAACTTCATCCTTGAAAAATGGCTAGATAAATACCATGGAATAATTCCCAAGAGCAGGTGGCACTGGAGAATCATTGGATGTTCTGTTGCTGATCATGAGTGTACCAGACAGTGCCTTGATTTACTGGGTTTCATGAAAATGGTGTAGAACAAAGATGCCAGTACGTTGGAACCTGCTTAGTAGTGGGCCTAGAGCAGTGGTTTGCAGGTGTATGATAAAACATCTGTGATGGGGCCACATGGATCTGCCATTGGCTTCCAAATGCCTTTTGACTGACATGGTGCAGCCAGCAGACCCTTATATGTAAAGGCATCTTGTTACATTGAGAGGTTTTAGGGCAATGTTCAGAATTGGGTTGCTACAGACAAGGGGGCAAGCTTTGTTGAATAGAAGCCTGGTTGGGGGGTTCTCCTGCACACCCTGACCCACCACACGTGAGAGTACTCCCTCCAGCACTGTGTCCCTGTTGAACTCATGGTATTTACTGAAGCCAATACCAAACTCCCAGTGCAGCAGTAAGAATCACCAGGAAAAGTGGAGAATGACCAAATGGCTTCTCAGTCCACACGAGGAGACACTTAGCTCCCAGTGGCCACAGTTTACCTACAATGAGGGAATTTAGAACTGCTGCCTCATGTTCACTAGAAAAGAAGAAACCATGTCCTTCAGGTCACATATATGCAGATCCAGCTTTGATTGTCTCACTACAAAGGAAGCTGAAGCTCTTGACAACAACATATATTACAAGGGCCCAACCTCAAAGGCAGTTTCTCAAAGAGTCATTAGGCCAGCAGAACTCCATATTTGTGGAGTATTTACCCTATCCCATACTTTTGGAAATTTCTCTACCGCCTCCAAGGCTGTGAACTCCTGAGCATTTTCATTTCCACATATGTATTCACAGATTTTCTAACTCTTCTCCACTAATTGTGTCTTAATTGGGGCGAAGGTTATGTCAAGGCATTGTTCTGGATGAGAGTGGGATGATTTTTGTGTAGCACATATTTGCATACACATTAGATTCATTTTCATATTTTCCATTTGAAATACTGAATCCCTGACATTAACCCATAACCTACTAGACTCTGACTACTAATCCTAATATGATGGAGAACAAGAAACCTAACAGAATAGAAATACAGGCCTTTCATAGGAGGCATGGTGTATACTTAGACTTCCGTTCTGCTTTATCAAGGGTATGTGTTATAAATCTAGTCAACTTTTCATTGTAATAGTTCTCAATGAGTTTTTAAAGTTAACACATATGTAAATTTCTGTCTCCCATTCTCTGTAGCCTATTCATCACATGTATTTTTTATGCATATTTAGAATCCTACCTGGTATCACAAGTACATTTTTGTAAGCTCACTGATTTTGAAAGATACATATTTTGATAAGATATCAATCCCCCTAAATCATGATGGAACTGAAAATTAAACCTATTGGTGAATTTCCTAGATGAACAACATTATATATAAATCGATGTTCAGTAAAATGAATATTTTTGGATATGTGGATGATATGTATTACACGGTGAATTTCGATTAGCATATAGATTGCTACATTATAATGTCTGTGTGTGTCTGTCTATATATATATATATATATATATATATATATATATATATATATATATACTGTCCAGATTTTTCAAAATGTGAAATATATGTTTCTTATTATACACTCCCTAAATTCACTCATGTTTCTATATGTGGTTTATAATCAACTTTTCACAAGATAATTCTCAGAAATATTCATCTGCCTGAAATACATAATTATTTCCTAGTACTGAAAACTAACTTCAGTGAATGGAGCTTACAAATCCTAATATTTTTACAGTAACTGAATCAGTTAAACATCAATGCAAGTAGAATCCTACGGGATATGATGTGTATTTTGAAGTTCATTTTTATTCAATATTGGTACATTATTATTTTTTCAGTTTATGGACATCATAGGATATATGATTTCATCCACAAGTTCAAAAATTTATAGGCATTTGTTTCACTTTTAATCACTTCCTGCTTCAGAACACATGTATTCCTCTAAGTTTCTTGACTGGTCTTTTCATGAGATTTCATTCCAAACACATTAATTTTGATTTCCATAATCACTTTGGAAGCAAAACTCACATACCATTCATATTAATTATCACTCTGATATTACCATTAGATGTATAACTGGTTTGAATGAATGATTGTATGTCAATATAAGATTTCTTATATCTTTTCAGATATCAATTCTATCCATTATTTAAAGTGGAACCAGTTATATTATTTATTCCCACTATGGTCTATTCATGCATTATCTCTATATTCATAGACACAGTGTACACCTCTTTGTACCCCCAATACTAATTTATAGGTCTTCAAAATATTGCTCCCTGAAATGGTGGAAGTGGACTCATGTCACCTGATCTTCATATACATTTAATCACAGAAATATTCTGGACACAAAATGCAAAGGTCACACTTATGATTGTATAAAAGCCCAAATGGAAAGAAAACATGGATTACTAAAAACATCCATGTCCAGGTTCCCTAATGCTCTCAAATGTCAATCCTATTGGTGACTACACATGTGTTTCTTCTTAAAATTATATATTCAAACTCAACCCAATGGAAAATGTCTAATCCTATCCCTCACTTTATAATTTGCCTGATTTCATAATGTCTCTATTGCTATCTGCTTTCCTACATATATTCCCCAGTTCATCATTGTGACTGACTCTTCACATGTGCTGACATTTACTTTCACACTCTAATAAATAACCTATTGCTAAAGAACTTTTGTTCCAAATCCTATACTCACTCTTCTTCCTAAACATACTAACTATCTTCTTAATCCTACCGAGTATCCCTTTTTGACTGGATGTTCTCTTCTACATTCAATCATTCAAGTAACAAGGTCTTATGCTATTGTGTATTGATTTATCTGAGACATCGGTGCAGAATGTAATTCAACGCTAAGTATCACAATCAAGGGCCCAATGCCCTTCTGGGCTTTAAATCTTACTTAGATTTCTTTTTTCATACATATATTTCATCTCTATATTCTTAAAATAATCACAAGTTTCCAATACCATTATTCATGCAGCAGAATAATTCCTAACCCAAATGGAACATGTTATTAACACTAACCATACACTGTTTGTGTTAATAACATGTTTACAGAAGAGCAGGGACAGTGTTGATCTTACAATACAGGAATGTAGTGGATCTTCCATCTGCTGAGAACCTCAAAGCGCCATGCAGAAATGATCCCTGGAGAAGATGTAGGCAGGTATGAAAGACCTGAGAGAGCAAAAGTCATCTTCCATCGCAAACAACCTGGTCAGGATGAAGGGATGTTTCTGAATCAGCCTCTCTCATCTTAATGTAGAGAATATGGACCAAACCAAGACTGTGTGGAGAGCTGTTCCTGGTTCCCTATGGTTGATATACCATTCTAATTTGTGAAAGTGTCACAGGAAGTTGGGGCAGCCTCCATCTCATGGGACCGTTGAAAGAAACTCTTAGGACAAAGTGGTTGCCGAGGCAGTGATCTCATTCAGTTCCTGAAAAAAGTGACCTCAACTCACTTCCTTATTGATGGAACTCTCTGAACATGGGATCCAGGACGCCAGGCACCCAGATCCAGTCCCAGTCCCAGTCCCAGTGGTCTCACTTGTTTGGATTTACCAAGGACAGAATCAGTCTTTCTTGGTTCCTCCTAAGGTGAGGAGGCCAAATGCCTGGAAAGCTCGGAAGATGGGCTTTTCCTGGAAAAGCAGGTAGCGGCTCAATCCTGGTTCCTGACGACTTCACAGAGTTGGCCAAGGAGACCAGATCTGAGACAGAACAGGACATTTTGGGGGAACATAGTATGGCCCACCAGTCGGAGGATACTCCGGATAGTCTCATACCTATTTGGGCGAAGAAGGTGTCATTGTCAGTGTGGGTGTGGGTTTGTGGTTTTGTCTCATGTTCTGAGAATAGGAAGGAAAGTCAGTTTGTTTGGTTTGGAGTGAACTGTTTTTAGTAAGTCGTTTGACAAGGCAAGTGTTTCTGGGTCTGTGTATCACACTGTGTCTGTGGTTGTAGACATTAGAAAAGAGAATGCATCAATGGATATGTCCTGTCTAGTAGAAAGCTTCCCAGCATTCATCCTGCCCATTTTATGAATGGACTGTGGATTGCCTTATTAATGGGCAATACCTGCTACCTTCCTAATTTGCTGTTTTCTTCCAGAATTCTGGACACTCTCCAGAATAGGCTCATGGTTTTGTGTCTAAGTTATGTACAACCTCCAAGCTCTGTGACAAGGCAATGTTCTGGATAGCTGAAGGAAATGACGAGCATCTGAGAAAACTCAGATATCAGTTGACCAGGAAAGTCTCAGTGGAGAAACCCTGCTTTGGGCCATTTGCTTACCTATTTTTCTGTTGCCCTGAGAGTCAGGAAGTCTTTGTCTCACGCCACCCCTTTGTGAATCCTGAACAAAATAGTTTTCAAATGGAAATAAATAGGCTTCACCTTTGGCTCTTTCGTTAATTGATTTGGAAAGAGTTGTGTCTGAATCAGCCTCTTGGCCCAGTGTGATTCTTTGACTTAGATTCTCAGCACCTGATGGATCTAAAGAAAGATCCCATGTGTGCATCCAAATCAAAAATGTCAAAAAGAGCTGTCATTGTGGATGAAGTCTCTTGCCTTCCTCTCTAAGGTTCCTGAATTCCATCAAGTGAGAATAGGGATCATTTGGGTCAGATGAGTTCATCAAAGCCCTTCAGAGGCTATCCCGTAGGTGCTTAGGTTTTCTCATCACTCCAATTCACATAAAGTATCTTTAACCGACACTCAATAGGCCTCAAATGGGAAAAGTGGTGCAGTATTACGGGCAGGCCTTTTTGATCACTCCTGGTACAAAGGAAGGGTGTCCAGGCCACCCCGAATTTAGGCAAATGAGGAGCAATGGAGCTTATTTTGGACACTGTCTTGGGCTGCGTCCCTCATGGACACCTCCAGCCAGAGGTTATGATGAGTGTCAATATGGAAGAAGATGAGGGCCATGTGGGAGAATATCGGTTTTATTGTGGTCATTTGTGTGGCAGTTGGAAGAGATGACTGGGTCCACCTGGGCTTGAACTCTGGTGTGATTCCCCTTAGAGACTGAGTTCTGGAACTCACCTCAGAGAAGTATTGCCATGAATTGTGTTTGGATTTGAGGAAGCCACGCATGAGAGTCATCTTTGGAAACTGAGATCAAGGCCCAGGGTAGCTTTTCAGAGGGCACTCTGATCTCAACCAGGATATCACATGATTTTATTCTGAAAGACTTGGAAGCCATTGTTGAGAGTCAAAACAGACAATGACATCACATTTTAGAACTCAATGGCGCTGGCTTCATGTGACCTTTTGGGCACTCTTTGGGAAGCCTTGCCTGTGAGAATTCTCCAGAACTTTCATTGAAATGAGCTTCCTCAACATTTAATGGTTCCTGAATGAATTGAAACCCACAGTGCATCCAACTTCATCCTTGAAAAATGGCTAGATAAATACCATGAAAATTTTCAATTTCCCATGACCAGGTGGCACTGGAGAACCATTGGATATTCTGTTGCTGATCATGAGTGTACCAGACAGTGCCTTGATTGATTGGGTTTCATGAAAATAAGTTGGAGCCTGCTGAGTAGTTGTCCTAGAGTAGTGTTTGGCAGGTGTGTGAAAAACATCTGTGGTGGGGCCATGTGGATCTGCCATTGGCTTCCAAATGGCTTGTGACTGACATGGTGCAGTCAGCAGACCCTCCTATGCAAAGGCATCTTGTTATATGGTGAGGTTTCAGGGCAATGTTTACAATCAGGTTGCTATGTTTAAGGGGGCAAGCTATGTGGGATAGAAGCCTGGTTGGTGCATTCTCCTGCATACCCTGACCCACCACGCCTGACAGAACTCGCTCCAGCACTGTGTCCCAGTTGAACTCCTTGGATTCCATGAAGCAATTACTAAACTCCCAATGCAACAGCAATAAACACATATAGAATCCTACCTGGTACCACACCTACATTCTTGTGAGGTGAACGACTTGGCAGATACAAATTTTGAGAGAAGATCACTCCTCCTAAACACCGTTGGAACTGAAAATATAACCAATGGATGAGCTTCCTAGTTTTACAACATTATACATAAATTCATGTTCAGTAAAATGAATATTTTAGATCTGTGAATGATATATATTTCATGATGAATTTCGAATAGCATATATATTGCGAGTTTTTAATGTGTTTGTGTGTATGTATATATATGTGTATATATATACATACACACATTCTCCAGATTTTTCAAAATATGAAATATTTGTATCTTAATATACACTCCCTTAATTCATTCATATTCATGTATGTGGATTTATGATGATCTTTTCTAAATATTATTCTCAGAAATATTCATCCACCTGAAATACTTTTTTGTTTTTTGTACTGAAAACTAACTTCAGTGAATGTTGCATACAAATCCTAATATATCTAGAGTAACTGACCCAGTTTAACCTCAATGCAAGAAGATTCATATGGAACATGATGTGTATTTTGATGTTCATTTTAATTCAACACTGGTACATTACTATTTCTTCAGTTTATGCACATCATAGGATATATATTTCATCAAAAAGATGACAAAATTATAGGCATTTTTTCACTTTCAATCACTTCCTACTTTAGAACACATGTATTCTTCCATATTTCTTAACTGGTCTTCTCAAGATTCTTTTTTCCAAACACATTATTTTCGATTTTCATAATCACATTGAAGCAAAACTCACACACCCTTCATGATAAACCATAACCCTAATATTAACATTGATGTATAACTTGTTGGAATGAATGATTGTATATCAATATAAGATTTTTCATATTTTCAGATATCAATTCAATCCACCATTTAAAGTGGAACCAGTTATATTACTTATTCACAGTTGGTCTATTCATGCATTATCTCTATATTCATAGACACAGGGTACACCTGTTTGTACCCCAAATACTAATTTATAAGTCTTCAAAATATTGCTCCCAAAAATGGTGGAAGAAATTCTTATGTCACCCGATCTATGTATACATTTTATCACAGTAATATTCTGGACACAAAATTCAAAGGTCAAACTTATATTTGTACCAAAGCCTAAATGGAAAGTGAACATGGATTACTAAAATCATCATTTTCCAATTTGCCTAATGCTTTCAAATATCAATCCTATTGATGACTACATATTCGTTTCTTCCTAAGATTATATATTCAAACTCAACCCTGTTGAAAATGTCTAATCCTATCACTGAATTTATACTTTGCCTGATTTTGTAATGTCTGTATTGATATCTGCTTTCCAACATATTTTCTCCAATTCATCATTGTGACTGGCTCTTCACTTGTGTTGACATTTACATTCACTCTGTAACCGAAACCCTATTGCTAAAGAACTTTTGTTCCAAATTTTATACTAACTCTTCTTCCTAAACCTACTGACTATCTTCCTAATTTTACCGACTATCACTTTTGAATGGATGTTCTCATCTACATTCAATCATCCAAGTAAATGTAGGGCGAGTGTCAGAGGATGAGACCACCAAGAGACTATCTCATGCAACAGAAAGGGTTTATTTGGGGTCCAGCATGCTGGGGCTCAGAGCTCACTTGAATAGAGCAGAGAGCCCTGAGAACATCTTAAGCAGAGCTTATATAATTTTCTTGGGGAGGGCAGGGAGGGAAGTTTATTGATGGGTCAGGGCGAGTAAGCGGTTTGTGTGTAAACGCGTGAGGGAGTACATTCTGCAGTTTGGCAGTTGGGGACAGCACATTCTGGGAACAAGATTAGGAAACATTTCTCAACATTTCAACAGTGTTTTGTTAAGCGTACAGAAAAACAGGAAGTGACAAGTACATATTTTATTAACATTTCATTCCCCACTTCTTCTTCTGGCTACTTTTAATCATAAAAGTGATTGTTGGGGGGTGTCACATTTTATGTATGCTAGTGGGGTATTAACATAAGTTTAACTTGTCCAATTTGAGCTTGGAGAAAAGAAATTACATGGTTGAGAAACAGGGTTTTATAGTAAGCAATAAAATGAGGATTATTATTGGACCGGCCAGGGTTGATTAAAATGTAGTTAACCAGGGGGACTGTGTAAACCAAGACTCAAACCACCAATTTTGGGTCTCTATCTCTCTTTGATGCTCTTCAAGGCATCTTTTTAATTTACTCATAGAGTTTGTTACAACTCCAGTATGTTAGACATAAAAAAAAAAAAAAATTTTTTTTCCTCAATGCAGCACAAAGGCTCCCTTCTCTCATGAAATGGAGGTCCAACCCTCGACTTTTCTGTAAAACAACTTCTGCCACAGTCTTTGGCTGGGCACAAATCACGAGTCTCCACACAGCTTGTAGATTCAAACAGCAATTCTTTATTCCCGAACTCACACCGGCCGTCTACAAACACGCTCTGGGGGAATCCACGTTCTCTGCCCAAATCCACTCTCTCCCAAATCCACTCCGCATGGGCTTCTGTCTCCCAAAATATACTGTCTGACCCTAAGCACTCAAGAGGAACTCAGCAGCAGGATACGCCCTATTCTAAAGGGGGAACACCCTAATCTCCTATTATGCTAAACTGCCCTATTCTAAAGGGGGAACACCCTAATCTCCTATTATGCTAAACTGCCCTATTCTAAAGGGGGAACACCCTAATCTCCTATTATGCTAAACCGCCCTATTCTAAAGGGGGAACACCCTAAACACGGATCCTGCCCTGGTCCTTGAGCAAGGTCACCTTTCAGAAGTCCTTTCACTAGACAGCATGGGAGTAAGCTGGCAAGGAATTTGTCATACCTACTTGGCTGATGGCTCCCAGCAAACTTCAAAGAGAGAGGTAAAAGATTCCTGCAAAGCTGTGATGGAATTTTCTAATATCTTTAAGTTTTGATCTATTGCTGCTTCTAATTGGGTCATTTGTTGTGTCCCATGGACCAGGGCAGTGGTTCCTGTGCGAACCCGGGCAGCAACTCCTATTCATAATAGAATGGCTAAGGTGAGAGATATATGTTCCCACCTGAACCGGGTTGTATGCCCCTCTATTTGATCTTCAAATGAACCTGCATCATAACAGAGCATCTGGGAAACATCTGTACCATTACACAATTAATCACTTCTGTTGACCATTTCATAAAAACATAAACAACGTTTAAGTATATAGAATTATATTGTTGTAGGGATGGAAAAGGAAAGGCACCTAAGATAGCACCAAAGACAAGGAAACAGTCATATTTGGTTGCAACCAGATTCAGAGGGCATTGCTTCTGTTGTAATCAATTAATCCCCTGAAACCCAAGTTTAGGTAGTTTCAGAATTTTGTACCCAACATGTAAGGGAAGGGGCTCTGAAGTTCACAGTCTGTAGAAGTTCACAAAGAGCAGTTTTTGTTTCTGATTTTTCCTCAGTTCTGGGCAAGTTAAATTTTCAAGGACACCTGGGTGGGGGAGAGCTTTTTTTCCCCCTTTTTTCCCTCTGCCAGCTGTTTCCACGGAGCCCAGTTTGCAACTTATCCATCTTACAAATGTAGCCATCTCTATGAAGCCCCAGCTCAAGGCCAGAGGCCTTGATCACATATGTTGTGAAAAACTAGTAAGGGTGTGTCTAGCTCAGGAGTGCTGATTTTTTTCAGCCAGTTGCCAGGTAGACCAGGGCAACACAAAAAGAGGAAGTTTATCTACACTGAACTCTTTTATAGGGACTCTTTTGCTGAAAGTCCTAAAGTTAGCCATGGTGAAAACTTCTGGATAAGGTCAGTTAAGACTTTCCTGTGGGCCTGGTACAGAGGGGGAAGACGGGGAATGCAGGGCTGAGCGCAGCTCTTTGGATCTGAGAATGAGGAAGGAGAGATGTAAAAGAATAATGGAAAAGGGTTTTGAGATCTTCCTAGCACCAAAAACATGAGTAGTAGAACGGGTAGAACAGAGGGGGAGATGGGAGTGAGTATCCCAAAAAGCCTGTAAGGGACTTTAAATTCTTAGTAACCTGTTTTCAGTGATGACAAAGCAACTTTAAAGGCCATTTTCATTACATCTTGGATAGGGGTCTGAGGGCTCTTCTCAGCTGGTTTGAGCTTTGGGTTAGCTGGTAAGAGGACCTGGTGGGACCTAGTGTGGGCACTGACAGGAGAAGAGAGGAGTGAGTGAGTGGAGGGTTACCTCAGTACCTGCTACCTCAGCAAGGGGGCAATGGTCTGAGAAACGGTGGAGGTTTGGGTTTTTAATATAGTAATTGGAGGGGAGAAATCAAGTTGATGATGTGGGAGTGACAACAGAGAGTCTAGAGCAGAAGGCTGAGGGTGAGCATGTATTGGAGAAGCATAGTTCACGATGTGAGCAAAGGAGAGAAAAGGCCTCCACATAGAGGAATCTCCTTTCACCCTTTTGAGCACTTGCAGAAGTTAAAAAGGTCACACAGAATTTGAAGATCTAGAGACCCCTCAGGGGGCCATCAGTTTTGGTTGTCTAATTGGTAATATGGCCAATGCTGTGTACAGAATTTGATGAGGAGTTTTGGTTCCATGTGGCAGTCCCTGTATGCTCACATCCCCATGACTTACAGAAGATGTTGGCGTTTCCAGCACACAGCCTTGACTGTTTGTGGCTTTGATAGTACACTGGGCAAACATAGTAATCTAGGCTAGCCAACCAGCATCTGGCTCGCGTGTCCCTACATCAATAATGTTTGTTTCCATTATCTATGGTATGGAAGGAATTTAATGGAATTTTAGTGGGATCCTCTTCATTAGGGATATCCCAATAGGGAAGACCTATACGCAGCTGACAAATGTCTGGCTGGAGAGATGGCCACCAGGTCCCTAAGCGGGCTGTATGCAAGATAGACCATACTTCCTTTCCAGTAGGATTTGTGATCAGACATCGCTGCTGAACAGGCTTATGAGGGTTAGGACTACTGGTGGTCAAGGGGAGAGTCTATAGCCTTATCCACACAGCGAATCCACAATTTGAAAGGGTTTCCAATCTTTTCCAGTTTCCAGCCAGAGTCTGGACAGGGCACAGGCTTGAGATGAGAGGTAGGGATCCAGGAAGTGATTTTGATTACCTTTACCCTGTAGGTGTTATAAGTAGCACCTGGTATGGTCCTTTTCAGCGGAGTTCCAGGGATGACACCAGATGTCGTCTTACATAGATGAAGTCTCTATTTGATATCGCTGTAGAGTCCCCTCATCCCCAGGTTGGTAGGCAGTGGCCATCTGTTTTCACAGGTATCTCTGAGTTCTTTCAAGAGCTTTAAGTCTGTTAAGCAAGGGGGTGTGGAAGGAATCGTTAGGTCTTAGAGTTGGGGTAGGACCCTTACTGGAGGAGGGACACCATAGAGAATTTCACAGGGTGTGAGGTTACACAAAGAAATAGATTGAGTATTTCTTGCATGAAACAGTACATAAAGCAGGAGCATAGTCCAATCTTTTATGCCGGTCTCTAAGCTTAATTTCGTTATGGTCTCTTTAATGGTTCTATTCATTCTTTCTACCTGTCCTGAACTCGGGGGTCTGTAAACACAATGTAATTTCCAATTAATCCCCAGGGTCCTTGCTAACCTCTGAGTTACCTGGGCCATGAACGCCGGTCCATTATCAGACCCTATTACTTTAGGCAGGCCATACCTTGGAAAAATATCTTCCAGGATCTTCTTGACCACCATTTGCGCTGTTTCATTTTTTTTTCTTTTCTTTTTTTTGGGGGGGAAAGCTTCAATCCATCCTGAAAATGTATCTACAAAGACTAGGAGATATTTAAGTCCATTCCTTGCTGGCTTAATTTCAGTAAAGTCCACTTCCCAGAATTGTCCTTGTCTGGTTCCTCGTAGGTGCTTTCCTGCAGGAAGCTTGGAAGGGTAAGAATTAACCAATTGATGGACCCAACAGGCTTTTGTTATCAATTCAGTTGTTTCCTTTCCCTGTGAGTCGGTTAGTGGAAAACTCTGTTTTTGATCCTTCAAAAATGAATGCAGTTTCTTTGAACCAAGGTGAGTGATTTGATGTACATTTTCTACTGACATAGTTAGAGCCGTGATTATAGGAGTTTTTACTGAAGGATTTAGAAATTCCACTTGTGGGCCTTCAGGGTTAAAAGTTATTTTGGCCCAGAGCTTTGTGAGCAGATCTCTGCCAATCAATGGGGCCGTGCATTCTGGGATTACTAGGAAGGAGTGATGGATTTTTCCTTTCCCCTGGTCCATGGTCCTCTTAGTTGTCCAAGCCTGATATTTACTGCCATTAGCCCCTTGAATTAGAGACCTTTTATTTGATAGAGGTTCCAATGGGGCCTTAAAGGCAGAATATATTGCCCCTGTATCCACTTCAATGTATACTGGGGTCCCCTCCACTTCAAAACTTAACCTGAGCTCGAGGAGAGGATCTGAGCCCCGACTTTCTTAGTAATCCTACAGAGTCAGAATGTCCAGCTGGCCTGGCTGTCTCTTTCTAGGGCACTCTTTAGCCCAGTGTCCTTTTTTTTTAGAGTAGGCACATTAAATTGAGGCCAGGGGTGGCCTCTAGTGTGGTCCCCGGTGTCCCTTCCTGTCTCCATGTTTCTTAATTTCTGGTCTATTTGTTGTTGTGACCAGGACCTTAGTCAATGCCTTAGTCTGTCTTTTGTTTCTTTTATCCTCCCTTTGCTCCATACTCTTCCTCAGTTTCTCTCTTAGTATACCTTCTTGGCTTCTCTGACTAAACCTCTCAAAGTCATATCTTGTAATCCATCTAAGCATTGTAACTGTCTTTTAATATCCAGAACAGCTTGCCCAATAAAGGCCACCATGACAGATGCTTTTTGATTCTCTGCCTGAGGATCGAAAGGAGTAAATCTCTTATATGCCTCCATAATTCCCTGTAGGAACATGGAGGGACATTCATCAGTCCCTTGAATAATCTCTCTTACCTTGGCCAAAATAGTTGATCGCCTAGCGGCCACTAAGATACCCACTATTAGAGCCCGGCAATAAGAGGAAGGATGCTCATTACCTTCACAGGTTTTGGGGTCCCAGTTGGGTCTGTGCAAGGGAAAGGCGGCTTTGCATATGTTGGGAAGTTTTGTCGGTCACCCATCTGGTCCGAGAATATTTTTCTCTAGAATCCAGGAAGATTCTCTTTTGTTCCTCTGTCATGAAGAGAGTCCCTAGGAGTTGTTGGCAGTCATCCCAAGTAGGCTGGTGTGAAAACATCAATGATTCAACCACACCTGAGACCCAGGTGGGGTCCTCGGTAAAAGGGGGATTGTTATTTTCCCAGTTATTTAGGTCTGAAGAGGAGAAAGGTAAAAACTGGTAGGCTTGCATTTTTCCCCCATGGTTGTCATCAAACATTGTTCCTTAGAAATGGAGAGGGAGCATCACGGGAGTTCCAGGGATTTCAATCATTCAACGCCGGCAAATTCCTTTAGCCGGGCCAGCATCCTCCAGGGGAGGAGGGGGTGTGTTTGCTGCAGGGGAGTTATTTGGAGTGCGCTGGGCTCGCTTAGCTTCCTCCAATGGCGGACAGGCTGAGTCAGCAGCAGGGGAATTACTTAGAGGGTGTTGGGGGTTGGGGGACGAGGGCAGGGAATAAGTAGTAGGACGAGAGTCCAGTAGAGTCAAATCTTGTGACTCAGGGAGAACAGAGGTTGAAGGAGGAGGAGGAGCAGAAGGTTTGAGAGAGCATGAGGGAAGGAGTAGGAGTGGGGGCAGGGGCAAGGAAAAGCTTCACACATGGAGGAGGAGAATTGCAGATGTCCTGAAAAGTTAAGATATATGTCTCTTGATCCTGATGTCTATGTGGCACTGGCTGAAAGTCAATATCTCTGACTTTTTAAATTAGTGGGAAGTAGAAAGATCCTTCTAGGGGCTATCTGAATCCAAAGGTGGGCCATTCTGAGGCACAGAGAGTCTGCCAGGTCCAGCGTTTTACTGAAAAAGAAAGATTCTGAGCCCTTAAGCAGACTTTGGTGCAATGATCAAGGGTCAGGGAAAGAGGCATTGAAGTGCTCTATCCCATTATGAAAGACAAACAATCAGTAAAAGCAACGACACATGACACAGACAAGACAATACAATAAAGACAGGCAATGGACGTCCAACACTGAGACCAGGACTGAGTAGCCGGCAAAACCTGATGGGCTGGATATGCCGAATCTGAAACAAAATATCACTGAGTCGAGGAGACTATTGTTCCTCGATTTCCCGAGTTCTCTGGGGAGTCCCCCAGTGACGTGGCCTGTGGCTCTATGACATGTCTGTCAGCCATCGTCGGAGAGAGCTCACACTCTTCATCAACAGCCATTTTGCCAAGCCCTAACCTGAAACCTGAAACCAGAAAGAGGCGCCTTACATACCCCGAGAGGAGCCCGTTGGGATCTCTCATCTGCCGCTGCTGGATCTCAGTGGAACCTCCATATGTAAAGGTCGGGCGAGCGTCCGTGGAAGAAACCACCAAGAGACTGTCTCATGCAAAAGCAAAGGGTTTATTATGGGTCCAGCATGCTGGGGCTCAGAGTTCACTTGAATAGAGCAGAGAGCCCTGAGAACAGCTTAAGCAGAGCTTATATACTTTCCTTTGAGAGGGCAGGGCAGGATGTTTATTGATGGGTCCGGGCGAGTGAGCTGTTTGTGGGCAACTGGGTGAGGAAGTATGTCGCGGCCCCTTGCCCGCAAGGAAGACGCAACTCAGGAATCTTCTCTCAGCAGTTTATTCAGGCCTTGATTAAAGTATCTTTTAGTGACCTTCCTTTCTCTCCCTCCCGAGGGCCCAAGCACAGCCTAATAAAGCCCCCCACGTACCAATCTTAAGCCGCCGCGTGGATCTTTCTTATAGGGTGGCAAGGGATAGCGTGCCAACTCTCCACAAAAGAATTTGTTTATCACAGGCCACAGTGGAAGCCGGCGCCATCTTCTAATGGCGGCCACAATCTACAACAATGGCTTACTACAGTTCCCTTTCTATTTTATAAAACAATGCAGGCGAAAGTAGAGGTCCTATCCCACTGTGCAGAAGTGGCTGCAATGTATGGTTCAGTCCTAAGGAGGCGCCTTCCCCAGACCTGACCCCATATCAGCCGACGCCTTTTTTTGTAGGGCGGGGGTGTGGACGTCAAACCCGCATGCAATAGGACATGCTTTCCTTGAGGTCCGTTGAGGGATCACTCAAGTGCAGTGCTTTGCCTCGCATCCTGCATCGTGATGAAGGTGGACAAAGGGGGACAGCTGAGGCTGTTCTGTGGCTGTACACAACGACAAATAAGTTGACAGCACCCTGAAAGAAAGGCACGGACTTTAAGGCGATAGAGAAGAATTAGTGTGGAAACCCACCTGCGTGCAATGGCAGCAAGACCGGCAGAGTGCAAGGGCTTTCCAACACCAAGAGAATAATGAGGAAAGACATGCCGATCCCAGTGCAATGTTATAATAACTTGGGGTGCAACGACCATGTCAAAGATTTACTGTTTAAGCTGCGCAAGCCAGACTTGAGGTGAATTGACATTTTCTAAAGCAGCAAGAGCTTGGATGATCATAGCCTTATCGTGAGCATTGCGGGCCTTGAGGCGACAGAGAAACCACAAACAGAGAAACATACCGAAGCAACACATTGCACCAAAAATGCCTACCCCCACCCACTCTTTAAAAAAGGAAAAGGCAGAAGTTATCCAATCGGTGAATTGACCCAAAGTCACGGGATCAACACGAGTGCTATTCAAGACAGCTATCTGGGTTAGTTGAGACTGGATCATGTCTTCCGCTTCCATGGTCCAATTTCCAGCCAAATATACGCCAATGATGCGGGAAGCATTCCTGGAATCATTAAATCTGACAGAGGTTATGCATAAATGTGCACGTTGGTCAACACAACCCAAAAGCACTAAGTCAGCCAATTCTTCTACCTGAGCTTAGAGTAAATCTATTCTTTGGTTGGCAGCTAAAATCCCTGACAAAATATGTTGATTAATTGTATTTTGGGATTCAAATATAGTGGAAGTTTGTTGGACACCTTGATTAATGGTAGCAGCAGTTTGTACTTGATTGGCCATAGCCATTCCGGCCGTAACCGCTGCAGCAGCAGATACCGCCACGGCTGTCACTATAGCCGCTGTGATCCCAAAATCTCTGCGGACTCTAAGTAGCTCAACAATAGGGAATTTATCAGGATCCACAGTGACCGGGATTGGGACAAAAGTTGGAATTTTCATAATCACTGCTACAGTCCAGGAACCATTCCAACACTCAGATAAGAGACAGGTAGTATGAGAACAATCCACCATCCCCGATGAGGTGGCCTCAGCCAAAAGGAATAAGAAGGGGGATTGGTCACAGACCATTACAGGAGGCAATGTGGCATTATACAACAGAGAGTTGAATGAAACAGATGTAAGTCTATTACCTTGTTCACTTTCCCTAACAGTACCAGAAATATTAGCCAGCCAACTTTTGGCTCCTACCAACTGAGCCAGTGCAGAAATATCGGCTGAAGCCCCCTTTTCATTAGAAATCAGCCATTGAAACCAGGACCAACCTACTCCTGTAGAGGAGCTGGCACTATTGTTAAAGTTATAAACATACCTATTAAGAGAGGGGGAAAGGGAGAAACTTTTAGCAACTTGATGTTTCTCCCAAGAATGATCCTGACAAGGCGTAAATGTTGGGGGGAAATCAAGATTAGGGGAACAGTAAGGAGAGGCCTTAAAATGAGTGGCATTATAAATACTACTAGAAGAAGGAGGCACTGGGATTAGTACCTCGGAGATAATAGCCAAGGTAGTTATGTTAAGAGCAGAGCTGCTGTTTGCGGGGGTCTCTGAGCCTGATTGCTTCCCCGAAGCTACCTTGCTCAATACAGCACTGATAATGCTTCCTGAGGCCTGATTGGACCGCAATGGGTCCTCCCAGTTAGTCAAATTTTTGGTCTTAAGGCTAATGCAATTAGCGTTTCTAAGGCTGAAACAAAAAACTCCTGTGAGATTAACTTGAGATTGATTAAAAATTCTCTCCATGTCCCCTCTAGGAGAGGCACAGGGAGCAGACATCTCACGTGAGGTTGAAAAAAGAGTGGGGAGGACACTAGAATTACCATGAACCGGCATCGGCATTGGCCATGCCTGTGCCACTGCCCACCACTGCATTGGTGTCGCCTGTGCCATCGGCACCAGCACCAGAGCCAGAGCACTTAGCAGAATGAAGATCCTCATCACAGGATTGTTGTGGTATCTCTTGTTGCTGGTCAGCTGATGTTGAGACTCTTCTTGTCAAGCGTTCAGGGAACCACAATGGTTCCATACGATCCTGGGGAAAAACACATACAGATCCTCGTGCCCATGTCAGCACGGGGTCGGGGCCGTTCCATTGGCCCGTGAGAACATCCTTCCACTTAACATAGCCAGTCACAGAGGGCTGAGGGGACACATGTCTATCGGCCGCAGAGCGACCATGAATATCCAAATTCAAAAAATTAATGGTAAAGAGAGCTAAGGACAGGCGTTCTTTATTAGTGTGTTCAGCTCCTATTCCCCCTTTTTGTTTTTGTAAAGTTTCCTTTAAGGTGCGATGAGCACGCTCAACAATGCCTTGTCCTTGAGGATTATAAGGTAAACCATGAGTAAGTTGCACTCCCATAGTAGAACAAAAAGCTGTAAATTGTCTGCCAGTATAAGCAGGTCCATTATCAGTCTGAAGGGATGCAGGTGCACCCCATGCTGCCCATGCCTCTAAACAGTGAGTAATGACATTACGTGCCTTTTCTCCCGATAAAGCAGAAGCATGGATAATTCCAGAGCATGTATCAACGGAAACATGCACATATTTAAGGTTACCAAAGTCAGGTATATGTGTCACATCCATTTGCCAAACAATCAATGGCTTTAATCCCCGTGGGTTTACTCCATAATTAGGGGGATGAAGAAATGTGACACAATGGGGACATTGCAATACTATATGCCGAGCATCCGCTCTTGAAATGGAAAAACGCCTGCGCAGCATTAATGCATTAACATGGAAGTTTTGGTGAAACAACTTAGCCCCCTCTAAGGAGGAAGCCAAGCATATCAATTGACCTCTAGTGGCTAAGTCCGCACAGGCATTCCCCTGGGATAACGGACCAGGAAGAGAGGTGTGAGCCCTGATGTGCATTGGATAAAAAGAAGCAGTGTGGTTAGAGATAAGCTGTTGAAGCTGAGTAAAGTAAACAGACACATTGTGAGCATCACTAATAGTTCCCACGGCCTCCAGGACTTTTAGTGCTTGTACCACATAGCTGGAGTCCGAAATAAGATTAAAAGGAAAAGAACACTGTTTAAAAACTTCAATAACAATTTGTAGTTCTACCCATTGTGGATTTCCAGGAGCAAATTGATGCTGGATAGGGGGAGAGTCATTAATTACGTAGGCTCCCATTCCAGACTTGGAACCGTCAGTAAAAATGTTAACAGCCCCCTCTATGTTTGGGCATGGAAAGCTCTCCTCGAAACACCCTCACCGTACGGTGGCGGGTCTGGAGGATCATTTTTCTTGAGCTCCTGTTTATTTTTGTTCCCTTCTCCCATAGTTAAACTCCCTAGCTGCCGAGACAGTCTCCCGAGCTCCTCCTGTTCATCCTCCTCCTCTTCTGACCCACTTTTGCATGGGAGTGTGCGCAGTGTACTGAGATCTGGATACAAGCGTTTCCTCCCCCGTTTCTCGCTCTGCATATTCCCTTCCTCCTGAAATATTTCACTCCGTGCCAGAGACAATCGCCTCCTCCCCTGTTTCTCGCTCCGCACACTGCCATCCTCCTGAAATACGTCACTGCCTGCCGGAGATAATTGTTTCCTCCCCTGTTTCTCGCTCCGCACACTCCCACCCTCCTGAAATACCTCACTGCCTGCCATTTCTGATCTTTCTTCATGTAATTGCTCTAAAACTTCTTGTCCTTTAGTAAGTGCTTCCTGACATCTGCTATCTGCGAGGCAACTACGGATCATCTTCCAAAGGGGTAGCACCCCACCCTCTAATATGCCCTGCTCAGAAGCAAAGTCAAGGTCTGTGCCTAACTTATCCCAGCTAGGTATAGTAAGGCTGCCAGAAAATGCGAACCACGGTGCAACAATATCTGTCTTCTGTAAAAATCTCTGTAAAGTACTACGTTTCACTTTTAGGCCCTTGGAACGTAACAGGTTATGTAGGGCCAGGAGAAGCGGACTTGAAGATACGGCACCCATGACACAACAAAAGACACACAAAAAACAAGAGTGAAAGTAAGAGCAAAAGTACACAGTGCAGCTGCAATAAGATTTAATGCTCTCTCTGGCTTTACAGAGGAGCTGCCGCCTTGACAGCGGGTCCCAATTACCTAGTACTAATCTCCGCTTTGATAGCGGGTCCCAATTACCTGGGACTAATCTCCGCTTTGATAGCGGGTCCCAATTAATCTGGGACTGATCTCCGCTTTACCTGCGGGTCTCAATTAATCTGGGACTGATCTCCGCTTTACCTGCGGGTCCCACTTACCTGGGACTAACTGGTGCACCACCCCTGACTGCTGAAAGTTCGGGTTCCCGGGTTTTCAGCACCACTTGTCGCGACCCCTTGCCCGCAAGGAAGACGCAACTCAGGAATCTTCTCTCAGCAGTTTATTCAGGCCTTGATTAAAGTATCCTTTAGTGACCTTCCTTTCTCTCCCTCCCGAGGGCCCAAGCACAGCCTAATAAAGCCCCCCACGTACCAATCTTAAGCCGCCGCGTGGATCTTTCTTATAGGGTGGCAAGGGATAGCGTGCCAACTCTCCACAAAAGAATTTGTTTATCACAGGCCACAGGGGAAGCCGGCGCCATCTTCTAATGGCGGCCACAATCTACAACAATGGCTTACTACAGAAGTACTTTCTGCAGTTTGGCAGTTGAGGACAGAACATTCTGGGAACAAGATTAGCAAACAGTTCTCAAGATTTCAACAGTGTTTTATTAAGCATACAGAAAACAGGAAGTGATAAGTACCTATTATATTAACCTTTCACTACCGACTACACTTTGCCAGATTTCCTAATGTCTCTATTGATATCTGCTTTCCTACATATTTTCCCCAGTTCATCATTGTGACTGACTCTTCACATGTGGTGACATTTACATTCACTCTATACCCGAAACCCTATAGCTAAAGAACTTTTGGTCCAAATCCTATGCTCACTCTTCTTTCTAAACCTACCGACTATTTTCCTAATCCTACTGATTCTCCCTTTTTGACTGGAAGTTCTCTTTGACAATCAATCATCCAAAATACACGGAACTTTGCCATTGTATATTGATGTATCTGAGACATCTGTGCAGAAAATAAATCAAAGCTCAGTATCACAATCAAGGTCCCAATGCTCTTCTGGGCTTCAAATCTTAAATAGATTTCTGTTTTCATACTTATGTTTCACCTATATATTCTTGTAAATATCACAGGTTTCCAATACCATTATTCATCCAGCAGAATGATTCCTAATGCAAATTGAACCTGTTATTAAGCCTAACCATACACTGTTCCCTCAATATAACTTTACAGAAGAGCAGGGACAGAGTAGGTCTTACAATACAGGAATGTAGGGGAACTTCCTATTGCTAAGAAACTCAAAGGTACATGCAAAAATGATCCCTGGAGAAGTTGTAGGCAGCTATGAAGGAACTGAGTGAGCAAAAGTCATCTTCTCTTGCAAACAACCTGGTCAGGATGAAGGGATATGTCTGAATCAGCCTCTCTCTTCTTAATGTAGAGAAGAAGAACCAAACCAGGCTGTGTGGAGAGCTGTTCCCGGTTGCCTATGGTTAATATACCATTCAAACTTGTGAAACTGTAACAGGAAGTAGGGGCAGCCTTCATTTCAGGGGACCCTTGGAAGCAACTGTTAGGACAAAGTGGTTGCAAATGGTGTGAGCTCATTCAGTTCCTGAAGGAAGTGACCTCAGACCTCACCTCACATCCTTGGTGATAGAACTCTCTGAATTTGGGATCAAGGAATCCAGGCACCCAAATACCATTCCAGTCCCAGTAGCAGTGGTCTCACTTCTTTGGATTTACCAAGGACAGAATCAGTCTTTGTTGGTACCTACTGATATGAGGATTGCCAAAAGCCAGGAAAGCTCTGAAGAGTGGCCTTTCCTGAGAAAGCAGGTAGTGGATCACCGCTGCCTCCTGACAACTTTACAGAGTTGGCCAAGGAAACCAGATCTGAAACAGGACAGGCAATTTCGGGGGAACATAAATTGGCCCAATAGTCAGAGGACACTCCGGATAGTCAGAGACCTACTTGGGGGAAGAAGGTGCTTTGAGGGTGTGGGTGTGTGTTTGTGCTTTTGTCTCATGTTCTCAGAATAGGTAGGAATGGCGGTTTGTTTGGTTTGGAGTGAACTGTTTCTAATAAGTGATTTGATAAAGCAAGTGTTTCTATGTCTGTGTATCCCATTGTGTCCGTGGTTGTAGACATTAGAAAAGAGAATGCATGAATGGATGTGTCCTGTCTGGTAGAAAGCTTCCCAGCATTCATCCAGCCGAATATATGAATGCACTGCGTCTTCCCTTATCGATGGGCAACACCTGCTATTTTCCTAAGGTCTGGTTTTATTTTTGAATTCTGGCCACTCTCCAGAATAGGCTCATGGTTTTGTGTCCAAGAGAAGTACCAACTTCAAGCTCTGTGACATGGCCATGTACTGGATAGCTGAAGGGAATGGCGAGCAACTAAGAAAACTCAGATATCAGTGTGACCAGTAAAGTCTCAGTGGAAAAACCGTGCTTTGGGCCTTTTGCTTACCTTTTGTTCTATTCCCCTGTATGTCAGGAATTTCTTTGCCTCAGGCCACACCTTCGTGAAGCCGGAACAAAACACTTTTCAAATGGAAATGAATGGGCTTCACCTTTGGCTCTTTGCCTAATTGCTTTAGAAAGGGGTGTGTCTGAATCAGCCTCTTGGCCCTGTGTGAGGCTGTGGCTTAGATTCTTAGCACCTGATTGATATAAAGAAAGATCCCATGTGTGAATCCAAAACCAAAATGCCCAAAAGAGGAGTCATTGAGGATAAAGTCTCTTGCCTTCCACTGTAAGGTTCCTGAACTCCATCAAGTGAGAATAGGGATCCTTTGGGTCAAATGATTTCTTCAAGGCCCTGCACATGCTAGCCCAGTGGTGTTTGTGTTTTCTTATGACTCCAATTCACATAAAGATTCTAAACCCCACTGTCAGTAGGCCTCAAATTGGAGAAGCAGAGCAGTATTACAGCAGGCCTATTTGATCACTCCTGGGTTACAGGAAGGGTGTCCAGGCCACCCTGACATTAGGAAAATAAGGGGCAAGGAAGCCTATTTTGGACACTGTCTTGGGCTGTGTCCTTCATGGAAACTTCCAGCCAGAGGTTAAGATGAGTGTCTATATGCAATAAAATGAGGGTCATGTGGGAATGTTTTGGTTTAATTTTGGTCATTTTTGTTGGGGTTGGAAGAGATAAGTAGGTCAACCAGGACTTGAAATCTGGTGTGATTCCCCTTAGAGACTGAGTTATGGAACTGAACTCAGAGAAGTATTGGCATGAATTGTGTTGAGTTTTTAGGAGGCCACACATGAGACTCGCTCTTGGAAACTGAGACCTAGGCCCAGGATGGCTTTCCACAGAGCACTGGGAATCTCACCCAGGATATCACAAGATTTTATTCTGAAAGACTTGGCAGCCATAGTCAAAACACACATAGACCTCACACTGTAGATCTCAATGGGCCTGGCTTCATGTGACCTTTTGGCGACTCTTTGGGAAGACTTGCCTTTGAGTGTCCTCCAGAGATTTCATTGAAATGAGCTTCCTCACAATTTAATGGTTCCTAAATGAATTGAAACCCACAGTGCCTCCAACTTCCACCTTAAAAAATGGCTAGATAAATACCATAAAATTTTTGAAATTCCTATGACCAGGTGGTACTGGAGAACCTTTGTATGCCCTATTGCTGATCATGAGTGCCTTTATTGACTGAGTTTCATTAAAATGGTGTAGAACAGAGGTGCCAGTAAGTTGGATACTCCTCAATTGTAGGCACAAGCTTTGGTGTGCAGGTTTGTGATAAAACATCCGTGGTGGGGCCATGTGGATCTGCCATTGCTTCCAAATGTCATGTGACTGACGTGGTGCAGCCAGGAAACCCTTATATGTAAAGGCATATTGGTATATGGAGAATTTTTAGGGCAATGTTCATAATCAAGTTGCTATGGACAAGGGGACAATCTATGTGGGCTAGAAGCCTGGTTGGTCCATTCTCCTGCAGACCATGACCCACTACACGTGACAGAACTCCCTTCAGCACTGTGTCCCAGTTCAACTCCTTGTATTTCGTGTAGAAAATACCAATCTCCCAGTGTAGCAGCAAGAAACACCACGAAAAGTGGAGACTGACCAAATGCCTTCACAGTCCACACGGGGAGACTCTTAGACCCCAGTGGTCACAGTTTACTTACAAAGAGAGAATTCAGTACTGTAGCCTAGTGTTCATTGGAAAATAAGAAACCACGTCCTCCAGGTCACATAGATGTAGACCCAGCTCTGATGGTCTCACTAGAAAGAAAGCTAAAGCTCCTGACAACAACATATATTTTGAGTTCCCAACCTCAGAGGCAGTTTCTCAAGAAGTCTTTAGGCCAGAAGAGCTACAAGTATGTGGAGTGTTTACCTTGTCCCTTACATTTGGAAACTCCTCTACCACATCCAAGGTTGTGAACTCCTTTGAATTTTCCATTCCAGATATATATTCACAGATTTTCTAACTCTTCTCCTCTAATTGCGTCTTATTTGGGGCGAAGGTAATGTGAAGCCATTGTTCTGGATGAGAGTGGGAAATTTATTGTGTAGCCCATATTTGCATGCACATTGGATTCATTTTCCTTTTTTCCATTCAAAATACTGAATCCCTGACACTAACCCATACCCTACTAGACTCTGACTACTAATCCTACTATGATGGAGAATAATAACACAAACAGAATAGAAATACAAGCCTTTCAGAGGAAGCATGGTGTATAGTTGTAATTGCCTTTTGCATGATAAAGGGTAGGTGTTATATATCTAGTCCATTTTTCATTGAAATAGTTCTCTATGTGTTTTTTTCCTTTAATTTTTATTGTTGGTTGTTCAAAACTTTACCTATTGCTTGAAATATCATATTTCACACTTTGATTCAAGTGGGTTATGAACTCCCATTTTTACCCCGTATACAGGTTTCAGCATCACATCTGTTACACATCCACTGTTGTACGTATTGCAATAGTAGTGTCTGTTGTAGTCTGCTGTCTTTCCTATCCTCTACTATCCCCCATCCCCTCCCCTCCCATCTTCTCTCTCTACTCCATCTACTGTAATTCATTTCTCCCCCTTGGTTTTTTCCCCCCTTTCCCCTCACTTCCTCTTGTATGTAATTTTGTATAACCATGAGGGTCTCCTTCCATTTCCATGCAATTTTCCTTCTCTTTCCTTTTCTCTTCCACCTCTCACCCCCGTTTAATGTTAATTTTCTTCTCATGCTCTTCCTCCCAACTCTGTTCTTAGTTACTCTACTTATATCAAATAAAACTATTGGCATTAGTTTTTTTTAGGGATTGGCTAGCTTCACTTAGCATAATCTGTTCTAATGCCATCTATTTCCCGGCAAATTCTATGATTTTGACATTTTTTAATGCAGAGTATTACTCCATTGTGTATAAATGCCACATTTTTTTTCCTTCGTCTATTGAAGGGCATCTAGGTTGGTTCCACACTCTTGCTATTTTGAATTGTGCTGCTATGAACATCAATGTAGCAGTGTCAATGCAGCATGCACTTTTTAGGTCTTAGGGAATACACTGAGAAGGGGAATAGCTGGGTCAAATGGTGGTTCCATTCCTAGCTTCCAAGAAATCTCCATACTTCTTTCAAATTGGCTGCACCAATTTGCAGTCCCACCAGCAATGTACAGGTGTACCCTTTTCCCCACATCGTCGCCAGCAGTTGTTGTTTGACTTCATAATGGCTGCCAATCATCCTGGAGTGAGATGGTATCTTAGGGTGGGTTTGTTTTCCATTTTTCTGACTGCAAGAGATGGTCAGCATTTTTTCATGTACTTATTGATTGATTGTATATCCTCATCTGAGAAGTGTCTGTTCAGGTCCTTGGACCATTTGTTGATTGGGTTATTCGTTTTCTTATTGTTTAATTTTTTGAGTTCTTTGTATACTCTGGATATTAGGGCTCTATCTGAAGTGTGAGGAGTAAAGATTTGTTCCCAGGATGTAGACTACTTATTTACCTCTCTTATTTTTTCTTTTGATGAGAAAAAACTTTTTAGTTTGAGTAAGTCCCATTTGTTAATTCTAGTTATTAACTCGTGTGCTATGGGTGTCCTATTGAGGAATTAGGAGCCCAACCCCACAGTATGTAGATCATAGCCAACTTTTTCTTGTATCAGATGCAGTGTCTCTGATTTGATATCAAGCTCCTTGATCCATTTTGAGTTAACTTTTGTGCATGACGAGAGAAATGGATTCAGTTTCATTTTGTTGCA
Source organism: Callospermophilus lateralis (assembly GCF_048772815.1). NCBI lineage: Eukaryota > Metazoa > Chordata > Mammalia > Rodentia > Sciuridae > Callospermophilus > Callospermophilus lateralis. The sequence goes on from NW_027510789.1 coordinate 207,986, forward strand.
TATGAATTTCCAGTTTTCCCAGCACCATTTTTTGAAGATGCTATCCTTCCTCCATTGCATGCTTTTAGACCCGATTGGCATTGCATTTAACATATAGAGAATTTTGGTTATATTGCCATTTTGATGATGTTAGTTCTGCCTATCCATGAACATAGTATATTTTTCCATCTTCTAAGATCTTCTTCTATTTCTCTCTTTAGGGTTCTGTAGTTTTCATTTTATAAGTCTTTCACCTCTTTTGTTAGGTTGATTCCCAAGTATTTTTTTTTTTTGTGTGTGTGTGTGGATATTTTGAATGGAATGGTTGTCCTCATTTCTATTTCAGAGGATTTGTTGCTGATATACAGGAATGCCTTTGATTTATGCGTATTGATTTTATATCCTGCCACTTTGGTGAATTCATTTATTAGCTCTAATAGTTTCTTTGTATACCTTTTTGGGTCTGCTAAGTATAGAATCATGTCATCTTCAAATAGTGATAATTTACGTTCTTCTTTTCCTATTTTTATGCCTTTGATTTCTTTAATCTCTCTAATTGCTCTGGCCAGTGTTTCGAGAACTATGTTGAACAGAAGTAGTGAGAGAGGGCATCCCTATCTTCTTCCAGATTTTAGAGGGAATGCCTTCAATTTTTCTCCATTCAGAATGATGCTAGCCTGAGGCTTAGCATAGATTGCTTTTACATCATTGAGGTATGTTCCTGTTATCCCTAGTTTTTCCAGAGTTTTGAACATAAAGGGATGCTGTACATTGTCGAATGCTTTTTCTGCATCTATCGAGATGATCAAATGGTTCTTATTTTTAAGTCTATTGATGTGATGAATAACATTTATTGATTTCTGTATATTGAACCAGCCTTGCATCCCAGGGATGAATTCTACTTGATCATGGTGCACAATTTTTTTAATATGTTTTTGTATCCGATTCGCCACAATTTATTTGAGGATTTTTGCATTTTTCCTGAAATAGCTTGAAAAGTATTGGTATTAGTTCCTCTTTAAAGGTTTTGTAAAACTCTGCTGTATACCCATCCGGTCCTGGGCTTTTCTTAGTTGGTAGTCTTTTGATGGTTTATTCTATTTCCTCAATTGTTATGGGTCTGTTTAGGTTGCCTATATCCTCCTGACTCAATCTGGGCAGATTATATGACTTGAGAAATTTATCGATGCCTTCACTATCTTCTATTTTATTGAAGAATAAGAATTCAAAATAATTTCGGATTATCTTCTGTATTTCTGAACTATCTGTTGTGATACTGAATTCTCCCTCTTCTTTTCTTTGTTAGCTTGGCTAAGGGTCGGTCGATTTTATTTATTTTTTCAAAGAACCATCTTTTAGTTTGGTCAATTTTTTCAATTGTTTCTTTGTTTCGATTTCATTAATTTCAGCTCTGATTTTAATTATTTCTTGGCTTCTACTTCTTTTGCTGTTGTTTTGCTCTTCTTTTTCTTGGATTCTGAGATGAAGTATGAGATCATTTATTTGTCTTTTTTTTTTCCTTTTTTTAAGGAATGAAATCCAAGCAATGAATTTTGTTCTTAGAACTGCTTTCAATGTGTCCCATAGATTCTGATATGTAATGTCTGTGTTTTCATTTATCTCTAAGAATTTTTTAATTTCCTCCTTGGTGTCTTCTATAACCCATTGATCATTCAGTAACCTATTTTTCATTCTCCATGTGATACATGATTTTTCCTTCTTTCTTTCATTGTTGATTTTCAGTTTCATTTCCTTATGATCAGATAAGATGCCTGGTATTATATCTACTCCTTTATATTGCCTAAGAGTAGCTCTGTGACATAATATATGATTTATTTTTTGAGAAGTATCCATGTGCTGCTGAGAAAAAAGTGTAACTGCTTGATGTTGGGTGGTATATTCTATATATATATCATAAGTCTGCGTTATTAATTGTGTTATTGAGTTCTATAGTTTCATTATTCAACTTTTGTTTGGAAGATCAGTCCATTAGTGAGAGAGGTGTGTTTGAGTCTCCCATGAGTATTGTATATTGGTTTATTAGAATCTTGAACTTGAGAAGAATTTGTTTGATGAACATAGCTGCACCAATGTTTGGGGCATATATATTTATGATTGTTATGTCTTGTTGGTGTATGGTTTCCTTGAGCAGTATGTAGTGTCCCTCTTTATCCCTTTTGATTAACTTTGGCTTGAAATCTATTTTATTTGATATGAGTATGGACACTTCTGCTTGTTTCTGAAGTCCATATGAGTGATATGATTTTTCCCAACTTTTCACCTTCAGTCTATGTATATCTTTTCCTAACAAATGCGTCTCCAGTAGGCAGCATATTGTTGGGTCTTGTTTTATGATCCATTCTACTAGCCTGTGTCTCTTAATTGGTGAGTTTAAGCCATTAACATTTAGGGTTATTATTGAGATATGGGTTGTTCTTCCAGCCATATTTGTATATTTATGTTACTAAACATGGTTTGTTTTCCTCCTTGATTATTTTTCCCCCTTTACTCCTCTACCTCCCACTGTTGGTTTTCATTGTTATTTTCCATTTCCCCTTCCTGTGATGTTTTGCCAAGGATGTTTTTAAGAAATCGTTTTCTAGCTGCAAATTCTTTTAACTTTTGTTTATCGTGGAAAGTTTTAATTTCATCTTCTATCCTGAAGCTTAATTTCGCTGGATACACAATTCTTGGATGGAACCCATTTTCTTTCAGTGTTTGAAAAATGTTATTGCAGGATCTTCTAGCTTTCAGAATCTGTGTTGAAAGATCAGCTGTTATCCTGATTGGTTTACCACTAAATGTAATCTGCTTCCTTTATCTTGTAGCTTTTAAAATTCTCTCCTTTTTCTGTATGTTGGGCATCTTCATTATAATATGTCTAGGTGTGGATCTCTTATGATTTTGCACATTTGGCATCCTGTAAGCTTCTAGGATTTGCGATTCTGTCTCATTCTACAAGTCTGGGAAGTTTTCTCCTTTATTTCATTGAATATATTGCTCATTCCTTTTGTTTGGACCTCTATACCTTCCTGTATCCCAATGACTCTTAAGTTTGGTCTTTTTATGTTATCCCATATTTCTTGGATGTTCTGCTCATGGTTTCTTAAAAGTCTTGCTGAGCTGTCTGTGTTCTTTTCAAGTTGAAATAATTTGTCTTCATTGTCTGATGTTCTATCTTCTAAGTGTTCTACTCTGCTGGTAGTATTCTCAATTGAGTTTTTAAGTTGGTTTATTGATTCCTGCATTCCTAGGATTTCTGTTTGTTTGATTTTATAATCTTTATCTCCCTGTATAGTTGATCTTATGCTTCTTGGATTTTTTTTATGTAATTCATTATCAAGGTGATCTTTCATTGTCTGATTTTGCTCTCTAATGTCTTCCTTGAGACTCCAGATCATCTGAAGCATGTATATCCTGAGTTCTTTATCTGACATTCCATCTGATGCAGATATTACCTCTTCTAACGTTGACTTTACCTGCATTGCTTATGGTCCTTTCTTTCCTTGTCTTTTCATACTGTTCATATTTCTTTCTGCTTGGTGAAACTGTTGTGTTATTGAATTTTTCCCCTATATATTTATATTGCTCTTGTATAGTTTCAAAGTCTCCCTCGCAGGCACGGGTGGTGGCTCTGCCCCTCCTACAATTGGGACAATGTGCGTACCACACCAGCAGGCTGCTGGGCCTGTTCTGTAAGTCGGTAGCTGGTCCGCCTACCTTGAAGGTGCGAGCAGCAGCTCTGCCCCTCTGCAGGCACTGGGCCTGTTCTGCCAGTGGGTCGCAAGTCGGGCTACTTTGCAGGCGTGGGCGGCAGCTTTGACCATCCGCGGGCCACTGGGTCTGTTTTGTCTGTCCCTTGCAGGTATGTCTACCTTGCAGGCGCCTGTGGCTGCTCCACCCCTCCCCCAACCAGGACGATGTGTCTACCATGCTGGCGGGCCATAGGCCTGGTCTGTCGGTGGTTGCAGTTCCACCTACCTTGCAGGCGCAGAGGGCGTCTATGCCCCTCCGCAGATTGCTGGGCCTGTCCTGCTGTGGGTCACAGGTCTGCCTACCTTGCAGGCCCGGCGGCATTGCCCCTCCCCCAACCAGGGCGATGTGTTTTCCACGGTGGCGGGCCACTGGTCCTGTTCAGCCGGTAGGTCGCATGTCCGCCTACCTTGAAGGAGCGATTGGCAGATCTGCCCCTCCCTCTCTCAATGTGTTTTTAAAGTTGACAAATATGTGAATTCCTGTCTCCCTTTCTCTGTAGCATATTCAGCACATGTATTTTTATATGCACATATAGAATCCTACCTGGTATCACACGTACATTTTTGTGAGGTTGCTGACTTGGCAGATACAAATTATGAGAAGAGATCACTCCTCCTAAACGATGTTGTAACTGAAAATTTAAGCTATGGGTGAGCTTCCTAGTTAAACAATATTACACATAAATCCACGCTCAGTAAAATGAAGATTTTTGGATCTGTGGATGATATATATTTCATGAAGAATTTCAATTGGCATATATATTGCTACTTTTTAATGTTTGTTTTGTGTGTGTGTGTATATACACACTCTTGTGTATATATATATATATATATATATATATATATATATATATATATACACACACTCTCCATATATTTCAAAATATGAAATAGATGTGTCTTATGTACAGTCCCAAAATTCATTCATGTTCATGTATGTGGAATTATAATCAAATTTTCACAAGATTATTCTCAGAAATATTCATCCACCTGAAATACATATTTGTTTCTTAGGACTGAAAACTAAATTCAGTGAATGGTGCATTCAAATCCTAATATTTCTACATTAACTGACTCAGTTTAACATCAATGCAAGAAGATTCCTATGGGACATGATGTTTATTTTGACGTTCATTTTTACTCAACACTGGTACATTCCTATTCCTTCAGTTAATGCACATCAGAGGATATGTATTTCATCTACAATTTCACAAATTTATATGCATTTGTTTCACTTTCAGTCACTTCCTGCTTCAGAACACATGTATTTCTCCAGGTTTCTTGACTGGTCTTTTTATGAGACTTTTTTCCAAAAAAAATATTTTCAATTTCCATAATCAATTTTAAGCAAAACTCACACACTCTTCATGATAAACCATAATCCTCATATTACCATTAGATGTAAAACGGGTTGGAATGAATGGTTGTATATCAATATAAGATTTCCTGTATATTTTCACATTTCAATTCAATCCATTATTTGAAGTTGGAACCAGTTATATTATTTATTCACAGTATGGTCTATACATGCATATTCTCCATATTCAAAGACAAAGAGTACACCTGTTTGTACCCCGAATACTAATTTATACATCTTCAAAATATTGCTCCCAGAAATGGTGGAAGAAATACTCAGGTCACCTTATCTACATATACATTGTATCACAGTAATATTCTGGACACAAAAAGCAAAAGTCACACTTATGATTGTACCAAAGCGTAAATGGAAACTGAACATGGATTCCTAAAAACATCCAGGTCCAGTTTGCCTAATAGTCTCAAATATCAATCCTATTGGTGACTACGTATTTGTTTCTTCCTAAAATTATATATTCAACCTAAATGCAGTTAATAATGTCTAATCCTATCACTCACTCTATACTTTGCCTGATTTCCTAATGTCTCTATTGATGTCTGTTTTCCTAAATATTTTCCCCAGTTCACCATGTGAGTGACTCTTCACATGTGATGATATTTACTTTCACTCTCTAAGCGAAACCCTATTGATAAAGAATTTTTGGTCCAAATCCTGTAATCACTCTTCTTCTGAAAGCTACTGACTATCTTCCTAATCTTACTGAGTTTCCCTGTTTGAGTGGAAGTTCTCTTTTCCATTCAATCTTCCAAGGTACAAGGTCCTATGCCATTGATTATCGATTTATCTGAGACATATATGCGGAACATAATTCAAAGCTACATAATTCAAAGCTAAGCTCAATGCCCTTCTGAGCTTCAAATCTTACCTAGATTTCTGTTTTCATACTTATATTTTATGTCTATGTTTTAATAAATATCACAGGTTCCCAATACCATTATTCATCCAGCAGAATGATTCCTAACCCAAATCAAACATGTTATTAAACCCTAAACATACACTGTTCCCACAATCTCACTTAACAAAAGACCAGGGACAGTGTTGGTCTTACAATACAGGAATGTAGGGGATATTCCATATGCTGAAAAACTCAAAGGTCCATGCAGATGTGATCCCTGGAGAAGATATAGGCAGCTATGAAGGACCTTAAAGAGCAAAACTCATCATCCATTGCAAACAACCTGGTCAGGATGAAGGGTTGTATCTTAATGAGCCTCTCTGTTCTCAATGTAGAGAAAATGGACCAAACCAGGCCTGTGTGGAGAGCTGTTCCTGGGTGCCTATGGTTGATTCACCATTCTAACTTGTGAAAGTGTCACAGGAAGTAGGGGCAGCCTCTATCTCATGGGACCCTTGGAAGCAACTGTTAGGACAAAGTGATTGCCAAGGCAGTGTCCTCATTCACTACCTGAAGTAAGTGATCTCACCTCTCTTCCTTGGTGATGGAACTCTCTGAACTTGTGTGCAGAAGCCAGGCAACCAGAGCCAGTCCCAGTCCCAGTCCCATTGAGGTCACTTGTTTGGATTTACCAAGGACAGAATCAGTGTTTCCTGGAACCTACTGATGTGAGGATGGCCAAATGCCAGGAGAGCTTTGTAGAGGGGCCTTTCCTAAGAAAAAGGTACTTTCCCATTTCTGGCTCCTGACAACGTCACAGATTTGGCCAAGGAGACCATATCTGAGACAGGACAGGCCATTTGGGGGTACATAGTATGGCCTACCAGTCAGACGACACTCAGGATAGTCACAGAATTACTTGGGGGAAGGAGGTGTCTTTGTGGGTGTGGGAGTGAGTTTGTGGTTTTTTCTCATGTTCTGAGAATAAGTAGGAAAGGCAGTTTGTTGGGTTTGGAGTGGACTGTGTCTAGTAATTCCTTTGACAATGTGAGTGTTTCTATGTCTGTGTAACTCTCTGTGTCCGTGGTTGTATTCATTAGAAAAGAGAATTCATCTATGGATGTGTCCTGTCTAGTAGAAAGAATTCCAGCATTTATCCTGCCTAATTTATGAAAGGACTGTGACTTGCCTTATCAATGGGCAACACGTACTATCTTCCTAAGTTCCTGTTTTCTTTCTGAATCTGGCCACTCTCCAGAGTAGGCTCAAGGTTTTTTGTCCAAGTTATGTACCACCTCCAACCTCTGTGACATGGCCATGTATTCTATAGCTGAAAGGAAAGGGAGCATCTCAGAAAACTCAGATATCAGTGTGACAAGGAAAGTCTCAGTGGAGAAAACCGGCTTTGGGCCTTTTGCTTCCCTATTCCTCTGTTGCCCTGAATGTCAGGAAGGTCTTTGCCTCAGGCCACCCCTTTGTGAATCCTGAAGAAAACAGTTTTCAAATGGAAATGAATGGGCATCACCTGTGGCTGTTTGCTAAAATGCTTTGAGAGATATGGGTGTGAATCAGCCTCTTGGCCGTGTGTGAGGCTGTGTCTTAGATATTCAGCGCCTAATGGATCTTAAGAAAGATCCCATGTGTTCATCCAAAACCAAAATGTCTAAAAAATCAGTCATTGTAGATGAAGTTTATTGCCTTTCTCTGTTAGGTTCCTGAACTCCAACAAGTGAATTTTTGGATCCTTTGAATTAATCGAGTTCTTCAAAGCCCTGCAGAGGCTAGCCCATATGTGCTTGGGTTTTCTAATGAATCCAAATCACATAAAGAATCTATACATGACAGTCAGTAGGCCTCAAATTGGAGAAGCAGAGCAGTATTAGTGGCAGGCCTATTAAATCACTCCTTGTTTACAGGAAGGGTGTCCAGGTCACACTGACTTTAGGCAAATGAGGGCAAGGGAGATTATTTCAGACTCTGTCTTGTGCTTTACCCCTCATGGAAACCTCCAGCCAGAGGTAATGATGAGTGTCTATATGGAAGAAGATGAGGGCAATGTGGGAGTGTTTTGGATTTAATTGTGGTCATTTATTTGGCTGTTGGAAGATAAGACTGGGTCCACCTGGGCTTTAACTCGGGTTTGATTCACCTTAGAGACTGAGTTCTGGAACTGACCTCAGAGAAGTATTGACATGAATTGTGTTGGGATTTTAGGAGGCCACGCATTAGACTTGCCCTTGGAAACTGAGATCTAAGCCCAGGGTGGCTTTCCACAAAGCACTGAGAATGTCAGCCAGGATATACCCGGATTTTATTCTGAAAGACTTGGCAGGCATATTTGAGAGTCAAAACACCCATGGACCTCACATTGTAGACCTCAATGGGCCTGGCCTCATGTGACCTTTAGGCCACTCTTTGGGAATCATTGCCTGTGAGAGTTCTCCAGATCTTTCATTGAAATGAGCTTCCACAACATTTAATCGTTCATGAATGAATTGAAACCCACTGTGGCTCCAAATTCCTCTTTGAAAAATGGCTAGATAAATACCATGAAATTTTTTAAATTCCCATGACCAGGTGGCACTGGAGAACAGTTAGATCTCCTGATGCTCATCATGAGTGTACCAGACTGGGCCTTGATTTACTCGGTTTCATGAAGATGGCATAGAACAGAGATGCCAGTAAGTTTGAACCTTCTGAGTAGTGCGCCTTGAGCAGTTGTGGGCAGGTGTGTGACAAAACATCTGTGGTGGGGCCATGTGCATCTGCCATTGGCTTCCAAATAGCATGTGATTGACTTGCAGAAGCCAGCAGACCCATTTATGTAAAGGCACCTTGTTATATAGAGAGGTTTCAGGGCAATGTTCAGAATTGGGTTGCAATGGAAAAGGGGGCAATGTAGCAAGCAATGAGTGATAGAAGCCTGGATGGTGCATTCTCCTGCAGACTCTAACCCACCACAAGTGACAGAACTCCCTGCAGCACTGTGTCCCAGTTGAACTCCTTGTATTTTGTAAAGCAAATATCAAACTCACTGTGCAGCAGCAAGAAACACCACGAAAAGTGGAGGATGACCAAATGTCTTCACAGCGACACGGGGAGACACTAAGCCCCCAGTGGCCACAGTTTACCTACAAAGAGAGAATTCAGCACTGCTGCCCCATGTTCATTGGAAAATAAGAAAACATGTCGTCCAGGTCACATAGATGCAGACCCATCTTTGATGGTCTCACTAGAAAGAAAGCTAAAACTTCTGACAACAACTTATATTTCAAGTGCCCAATCTCACATGCAGTTTCTCAAACAGTCTTTAGGCCAGAAGAGCTCCATGTTGGTGTTGTGTTTACCATGTCCCTTGCTTTTGGAAACTCCTCTACCATCTCGACGTTTGTGAACTCCTGAGCATTTTCCGTTCCAGACATGTATTCACAAATTTTCTAACTCTTCTCCTCTAATTGTGTCTTCCTTGGAGCGAAGGTAATGTCAAGGCATTGTTCTGGATCAGAGTAGGAAGTTTTGGGTTGCACATATTTGCACACACATTTGATACAATTTCCAATTTTCCATTCAAAATACAGAATCCCTGACACTATCCCATACCCTACTTGACTCTGGCTACTAATCCTAATATGATGGAGAAAAATAAAACAAACAGAATATAAATACAAGCAGTTCAAAGGAGGCATGATGTATATTTGGACTTGCCTTTTGCATGATAAAGTTTATGTGTTATAAATCTAGTCAATTTTTAATTAAATAGTTCTCCATGTGTTTTTAAAGTTCAAAATATGTGTATTACTGTCTCCCTTTCTCTGTAGCCTATTCAACATATGTATTTTTATATGCACATACTGAAAGCTACCTGGTATCACACCTACATTTTTGTGAGGTGGCTTCCTCAGCAAATACAAATTGTGAGAAGAGATCACTCCTCCTAAACGCTTTGGAACTGAATATTCAACCTATGGGTGAGCTTCCTAGTTGAACAAAATTATACATAAATCCATATTCTGTAAAATATATATTTTTGCATTTGTGGATGATATATATTTCATGATGAATTTCGATTGGCATATATTACTACATTTTAAAGTCTGTGTGTGTGTTTTGTGTGTGTGTGTGTGTGTGTATATATATATATATATATATATATATATATATATATATATTCTCCATATTTTTCAAAATATGAAATATTTGTGTCTTATTTAGAGTCCCAAAATTCATTCATGTTCATGTATGTGGATTTATAATAAAATTTTCACAAGATTATTCTCAGAAATATTCATCCACCTGAAGTTCATATTTGTTTCCTAGTACTGAAAACTAACTACAGTGATTGGTGCCTTCAAATCCTAATATTTCTACAGTAACTGAACCAGTTTAACATCAATGCATGTAGAATTCTATTGGACGTGATGTGTATTTTGACGTTCGTTTTTATTCCACACTGGTACATTACTCTTTCTTAAGTTTATGGACATCATAGGACATATATTTCATCAACAATTTCGCAAATTTATAGGCATTTGTTTCACTTTCAATCGCTTCCTGCTTCAGAACACATGTATTCCTCCAGGTTTCTTGACTGGTCTTTTCTTGAGACTTGTTTCCAAACAAATTATTTTCGATTTTCATAATCAATTTGAAGCAAAGTCACACACTTTTCATGATAAACCAAAATCCTCATATTTCCATTAGATGTATAATGGGTTGGAATGAATGATTGTATATTAATATAAGATTTCTTATTTGTTTTCAAATTTATTTCAATCTATTATTTCAAGTTGAAACCAGTTTTATTATTTATTCACAGTATGGTCTATTCATGCATTTCCTCTGTATTCATAGACACAGGGTGCACCTTTTTGTAGCCCCAATACAAATTTATACATCTTCAAAATATTGCTTCCAGAAATGGTGGAAGAAATACTCATGTCACCTGATCTACATATACATTTCATCACAGTAATATTCTAGACACAAAATTCAAAGGTCACACTTATGATTCTACCAAATCCTAAATAGAAAGTGAACATGGATCACTAAAAACATCCATGTCCAGGGTGCCTTATGCTCTCAAATGTCAATCCGATTGGTGACTACATATTTGTTTCTTCCTAAGATTATATGTTCAACCTCAACCCTGTTGAAAATATCTAATCCTATCACTCACTTTATACTTTGCCTGATTTCCTAATGTCTCTATTGATATCTGCATTCCTACATATTTTCCCCACTTCATCGTTGTTAGAGACCCTTCATATGTGCTGTTACTGAAATTCACTCTCTAACCGAAACCCTATTGCTAAATAACTTTTGGTCCAAATCCTATACTCATTGTTCTTCCGATACTTACCGACTATCTTCCTGATCCTACTGACTATCTCTGTTTGAGGGGATGTTCTCTTCTACATTCAATCATCCAAGGTACAAGTTCCTATGCCATTGTATATCAATTTATCTGAGACACCTGTGCAGAACGTAATTCAAGCTAAGTAATCCAATCAAGGACCCAATGACTTTCTGGACTTCAAATCTTACCTGGATTTCTGTTTTCATACTTATATTTCACCTATATATTCTTGTAAGTATTGCAGTTACCCAATACCATTATACATCCCGTAGAATGATTCCTAACCCAAATCGAACTGGTTATTAAGCATAACCATACACTGTTCCCTCAATATAACATTACAGAAGAGCTGGAACAGAGTTGGTCTTACAATGCAGGGATGGAGGGGATCTTCCACCTACTTAGAACCTCAATGGTCCATGCAGAAATTATCCCTGGAAAACATGTAGGCAGGTATGAAGGACCTGAGAGAGCAAAGGTCATCTTCCATGGCAAACAGCCTGGTCAGGATGAAGGGTTGTGTCTGAATCAGCCTCTCTCTTCTTAATGTAGAGAAGATGGACCAAACCAAGCCTGTGTGGAGAGCTGTTCCTGGGTGACTATGGTTGATATACCATTCTAACTTGTAAAAATGTTACAGGAATTGGGGCAGCATCCATCTCATGGGACCCTTGGAAGCAACTGTTAGGGCAAAGTAGTTGCCAAGGCAGTGACCTCATTCAGTTCCTGAAAAAAGTGACCTCACCTCACTTCCTTTGTAGTGGAACTCTCTTAACTTGGGAACCAGGAAGCTAGGCCCCCAGAGCCAGTGCCAGTCCCAGTTGGCACACTTGATTGGATTTACCAAGGACAGAGTCAGTCTTTATTGGTACCAACTGATGTGAGGATGGCCAAATGCCAGGAAAGCTATGAAGACAGGTGTTTCCTGAGAAAGCATCTAGTTGTTCTGGCAAAGACACCAAATCTGAGAAAGTACAGGCCATTTCGGGGGAACATGGTATGGCCCACCAGTCAGAGGAAACTCCGGATAATCAAAGACCTACTTCTGGGAAGGAGGTGCTTTGTGGGTGTGGGTGTGAGTTTGTGGTTTTGTCTCATGTTCTGAGAATAGGTAGGGATGGTGGATTGTTTGTTTTTGAGTGGATTGTTTCTAGAAAGTCGTTTGACATGGCGAGGGTTTCTAAAAGTGTATCCCACTGTGTCCGTGGTTGTTGACATTTGAAAAGAGAATGCATCAATGGAAGTGCCCTGTCTAGTAGAAAGCTACCCAGCATTCATCCTGCGCAATTGATGAATGGACTGCAGCTTGCCTTATCAATGGACAACACCTACTATCTTCCTAAGCTCCAGTTTTCTTCCTGAATTCTGGCCACTCTCCGGAATAGTCTCATGGTTTGGTGTCCAAGATATGCACCGCCTCCAAGCTTTGTTACATGGCCATGTACTGGATAGCTGAAGGCAATGGGAGCATCTCAGAAAACTCAGATATCAGTGTGACCAGTAAAGTCTCAGTGGAGAAACCCTGCTTTGGGCCTTTTGCTAACCTATTGTTCTGTTGCCCTGAATGTCAGGAATTTCTTTGCCTCAGGCAACCCCTTTGTAAAGCCTGAAGAAAACAGTTTTCAAATGAAAATGAATGGGCATCACCTGTGGCTGTTTGCTTAATTGCTTCAAAAGGGATGTGTCTGAATCAGCCCCTTGGCCCTATGTGAGGCTGGGGCTTAGATTCTCGGCACCTGACGGATCTACAGAAAGATCCCATCTCTGAATCCAAAACCAAAATGGCCATAAGAGCAGTCAATGTGGATGAAGTCTCTTGCCTTCCTCTGTAAGTCCTGACCTCTATCAAGTGAGAATAGATATCATTTGGGTCAAATGAGTTTTTCAAAGCCCTGAAGAGGCTAATGCATAGGTGCTTGGATTTTCTCATGACTCCAATTCACACAAAGAATTTATACTCAACAATCAGTAAGAGTCAAAATGGAGAAGCAGAGCAGTATTAAGGGCAGGCCTATTTGATCACTCCTGGTTCACAGGAAGGGTGTCCAGGCCACCCTGACTTTAGGCAACTGAGGGGTAAGTGAGCTTATTTTGGACACTGTCTTGGGCTGCATCCCTCATGAAAACCTGCAGCAAGAGGTTATGATGAGTGTCTCTATGGCAGAAGATGAGGGTCATGTGGGAGTGTTTTGGTTTCAATTGCAGTCATTTTTGTGGCAGTGGAATAGGCCACTAATGAGATTCGCCCTTCTAAACTGAGATCTAGCTCACTCCTTGGGAAAAATTGCCTGTGAGAGTTCTCCAGATCTTTTATTGAAATGAGCTTCCTCACCATTTAATGGTTCCTGAATGAATTGAAACCCACAGTGCTTCCAACTTCATCCTTGAAAAGTGGCTACATAAATACCATGAAATTTTTGCCATTCCAATGACCAGGTGGCACTGGAGAACATTTGATGTCCTTTTGCTCATCATGAGTGTACCAGATAGTGCCTTGATTGTCTGGGTTTCATGAAAATGGTGTAGAACAGAAATGCCAGTAACTTGTAGCCTACTGAATAGTGGTGTGTGTGCAGGTGGTGTGCAGGTGTGTGATAAAACATCTCTTGTGGGGCCATGTGGATCTGCCATTACTTCCAAAGGGCTTGAGACTGACATGGTGCATCCAGCAGAACCTTATATGTCTGAAACCTCTCCATGTAAAGGCATCTTTTTATATGGAGATTTTCAGGGCAATGTTCAGAATCAGGTTGCTATGATCAAGGGGGCAATCTATGTGGGATAGAATCCTGGTTGGTGAATTCTCCTGCAGACCCTGACCCACCATACATGACAGAACTCCCTCCAGCACTGGGTCTCAGTTGAACTCATTTTATTTAGTGAAACAAATACCAAACTCCCAGTGCAGCGGCAAGAAACACCATGAAAAGTGGAGGATGACCAAATGGCTTCACAGTCCACACGGGGAGACACTTAGCCTTCAGTGGCCACAGTTTACCTACAAAGAGTGAATTCAGCACTGCCGCCTCATGTCTTTTGGAAAATAAGAAACCATGTTCTCCAGGTTACATAGATGCAGACACAGCTTTGATGCTTTCACTAGAAATGAAGCTAAAGCTCCTGACAAAAACATATATTTCAAGGATCTTCTAGCTTTCAGAGTCTGTGTTGAAATATCAGCTGTTATCCTGATTGCTTTACCCCTAAATGTAATCTGATTCCTTTCAATTGTAGCTTTTAAAATTCTCTCTTTATTCTGTACGTTGGGTATCTTCATTATAATGCGTCTAGGTGTGGATCTCTTATGATTTTGCACATTCGGCGTCCTGTTGGCTTCTAGGACTTGGGAGTCTGTCTCATTCTTCAAGTCTGGGAAGTTTTCTCGTATTATTTCATTAAATACATTGCTCATTCTTTTGGTTTGGACCTCTATACCTTCCTGTATCCCAATGACTCTTAAGTTTGGTCTCTTTATGTTATCCCATATTTCTCGGATGTTCTGTTCATGGTTTCTTAACAGTCTTGCTGAGCTGTCTATGTTCTTTTCAAGTTGAAATACTTTGTCTTCATTGTCTGATGTTCTATCTTCTAAGTGTTCTACTCTGATGGTAGTGTTCTCAATTGAGTTTTTAAGTTGTTTTATTGCTTCCTGCATTTCTAGGATTTCTGTTTGTCATTTTTTACAACTTCTATCTCCCTGTATAATTGATCTTTTGCTTCTTGGATTTGTTTGTGTAATTCATTGTCGAAGTGATCTTTCATTGTCTGATTTTGCTGTCTAATGTCTTCCTTGAGACTCCAGATTATCTGAAGCATGTATATCCTGAGTTTTTTATCTGACATTCCATCTGCTGCAGCTATTACCTCTTCTAAAGTTGTGTTGACCTGCATT
The DNA here is from genome assembly GCF_048772815.1 of Callospermophilus lateralis. Taxonomy (NCBI): domain Eukaryota; kingdom Metazoa; phylum Chordata; class Mammalia; order Rodentia; family Sciuridae; genus Callospermophilus; species Callospermophilus lateralis. The sequence continues at coordinate 223,181 of NW_027510789.1, forward strand.
GCTTGTGGTCCTTTTTTCTTTGTCTTTTCATACGGCTCTCGTTTCTTTCTGCTTGGTGAAACTGTTGTGATTTTGAAATTTTCCCCCTATATATTTATATTGCTCTTGTATATTTGAAAAGTCTTCCTTGCAGGGGCGGGGGGTGGCTGTTGTGTTCTTCCAATTGGGGTGATCTATCTACCATGCTGATGGGCCGCTGGGCCTGTTCTCCTGATCGGTCGCAGGTCTGCCTACCCTGCAGGCGTGGGAAGCGGCTCTGCTAAGCCCCTCCTCTAATTGGTGTGACGTGTGTACCACACCCATGGACCCCTGGGATGTTCTGCCAGTCGGTCTCAGGTCTGCCTACCTTAGAGGCGCAGGCGGCGGCTCTGCTCTGCCCCTACTCCAATTGGGGTGACGTGACTACCACGCCGGCGGGTGGGTGGGCCTGTTCTGCCATCGGTCGCAGGTCTGCCTACCTTACGGGCATGGGCGATGGATCTGCTCTGCCCCTACTCCAAATGGGGTGAAGTGTCTGCCGCGCTGGCAGGCCGCTGGGCCTCTTCTGCTGGTCGGGTGCAGATTTGTCTACCTTGAGGGCGCGGGTGGTGGCTCTGCTCTGCCGCTACTCCAATTGGGGTGTCGTGACTACGAAGCCGGCAGGTTGCTGGGCCTGTTCCGGGCACCATGGGCAAAGACTCTGCTCTGCCCCTACTCCTATTGGGGTTATGTGACTACCATGCCGGTGGGCCACTTGGATTGTACTAGGTGCTGGAGAAGGCTCTGCTCTGCAATTACTCCAATTGAGGTGACGTGACTACCATGCCTGCTGGTCGCTAGGCCTGTTCTGGGCACCTGTGGCGGCTCTGCTCTGCCTCTATTCCAATTGGGGTGAAGTGAGTATCATGCAGGTGTGTCGCTGGGCCTGTTCCAGGCATGGGCAGTGGCTCTGCTCTGCCCCTCTGGCTTGATGAAAAAGTGAGAGAGACTCGGGTGTTTCTGACTCACTTTCTTTACCAGGAGACCAACTGTTTCTGTCACCGCTGGTATTAATGAAGTTATCTCCTCCGCTGCTTTCTGATGACATCAGATCTCTGCCATGTTGGTATCCCATGCAAAAGGCAGCATTTCGTTCCCTTTGCTGGGTGACCAAAGCAATGGGTGAGTCCTGACTTGCCCTCACAAGCCTCGTCTCAATCCTGTTGCCACTGCCTATGAAGGCTCGGTTGATATTTACCTCCACATTATTCAGCAAGACCCGGACCGGGAAGCAGTTTCCACGGGTTCTTGAGCCCTGGGCCAGATCAGTTCAGGGAGGCCAAATTTGGCCGCTCTGGGCTCAGTGTATGTTCTAATAGGAGCAGGCTCCAAGACGCAGTTTCTGCGGGTTCTTTAGCACTGAGCCTGAGTAATTTGTCTGCGAAGCAAAGGTGAATGGAATCCTGAAATTACCTGTTCTATAGCTGAATGAGCTGCGATCAGTCGAAAACAGGGATGGTGACGTCAGCTCTTCAAGATGGTGGACGCTGGCTTCCTCTGTGGTCTGACTGGTATGGAGAACGGAATTGGACCACATCCATCCCCGTCTCAATCCCAGAATTCAGCACTGAGCACAGTAATTGCATAGCGGGCAGGAGCCCATAGAATCCTCACCACTGTATATTTGCGATGCTATCTCGTCTTTTCCCAGTGCGCGCCACACACTCTAGCTGCAGGGCAATTTGCTGAATAAGCAGCATGACCCTCCGTGCGGAAAAATCACTCGCGTTTGAGCCCCCGTAGCTGATCCTCGTGAGATGGATATATGTCCACTAGGTTTTGGAGCACCCCAAATTTGCTGGAAATTCCTAACAAGATAGGTTTTAGCCGTTCTAAGTCGTCATTTTCCCGCACAGTGACGCGGTACATGGGGGTAATGCACTCCATTCGCCGCCATCATGTGATCCCCCAAAGTTAGTTTTCAGTACAAGGAAAAAAATATGTATTTCAGGTGGAGGAATATTTCTGAGAATAATCTTGTGAAAAGTTGATTATAAATCCACATACATGAATATGAATTAATTTAGGGAGGGTATAAAAAGAAAAATATACTAAATATTTTGAAAAATCTGGAGAGTGAATATATATATATATATATATATATATATATATATATATATATATATATATATACACACACAGACACACACACACACACCCAGACATTAAAAAGTAGCATTATGTATGTGAATTGAAATTCACCATGAAATATATATCATCCACACATCCAAAAATATTCATTTTAATGTACATGGATTCATGTTGTTTAACTAAAAAGCTCACCCATATGTTGAATTTTCAGTTCCAACAGCGTTAAGTAGGAGTGATCTCTTCTCACAATTTGTATCTGCCAAGCCAGCCACCTCACCAAATGTACGACTGATACCAGGTAGAATTCTGTATGTGCTTATAAAAATACATGTGATGAATAGGCTACAGAGAAAGGGAGACAGTTATTCACATATTTGTTAAGTTTGAAAACACATGGAGAACTATTTCAATTAAAATTCGCTAGATTTATAACACCTACAATTTATCATACGAAAGGCAAGTCCAATTATACACCATGCCTCCTGTGAACCTCTTGTATTTGTATTCTGTTTGGGTTATTATTCTCCATCAAATTAGGATAAGAAGTCAAAGTCTAGTAGGGTATGTGTTAGTGTCAGGGATTCAGTATTTCGAATGGAAAATTGGAAAATGTATCCAATGTGTATGCAAATATGTGCTACACAAAAATCTTCCCACTCTCATTCAGAATAATGCCTTGACATTACCTTCGCCCTACATAAGACACAATTAGAGGAGAACATTTAGAAAATCTGTGAATACATATGTGGAATGGAAAATGCTCAGAAGTTCACAAATTTGGAGTTGGTAGAGGAGTTTCCAAAAGTAAGGGACAGGGTAATCACTCCAAAAACATGAAGTTCTGCCAGCCTAACATCTGAAGAAACTGCCTGTGAGGTTGGGCAATGAAATATATGCTGTTGTCAGAAGCATTAGCTTCATATGTAGTGAGACCATCAAATCTGGTTCTGCATCTATGTGACCTGGATGACATGGTTTCTTATTTCCCAATAAACATGAGGCAGCAGTGCTGAATTATCTATTTGTAGGTATACTGTGGCCACTGGATTCTAGGTGTCTCCCCGTGTGGACTCTAAATTCATTTGGTCATCCTCCACTTTCGTGGTGTTTCTTGCTGCTGCACTGGGAGTTTGGTATTTGCTTCATTAAATACAAGGGTTCACCTGGGACACAGTGCTGAAGTGAGTTCTGTCAAGTGTGGTGTGTCGAGTTCTGCAGGAGAATGCACCAACCAGGCTTCTATCCCACATAACTTGCCCTATTGACCATAGCATGCTGATTCTGAACATTGACCTGAAACCTCTCCATATAACAATATGCTTTTACATATAAGGTTCTACTGACTGCAAAATGTCAGTCACAATCTATTTGGAAGCCAATGGCAGATCCACATGCCCCCACCACAGATGTTTTATCACACACCTGCCAACCACTGCTCTAGAACAACTACTCAGCAAGATCCAACTTACTGGAATCTCTGTTCTACACCATTTTCGTAAAACCCAGTCAATCAAGGCACTGTCCTGTATACTCATGATCAGCAAGAGGACATCCAAATGTTCTCCAGTGCTACCCGGTCATGGGAAATTCAAAAATTTCATGATATTGATATAGCCAATTTTCAAGGATGAAGTTGGAGGCACTGTGGATTTCAATTCACTCAGAAACCATTAAATGAAAACTCTGGAGAATTCTTACAGGCAAGGCTTCCAAAAGTGGCCAAAAGTCAGATTAAGCCAGGCCCATTGAGGTCTACAATGTATGGTCCATGTGTGTTTTGACTCTCAAATATGGCTGCCAAGTCTTTAAGAATAATATCATGTGTTATCCTGGCTGAGATTCCCTGTGCTCTGTGGAAAGTCAACTTGGGCCTAGATGTCACTTTCCAAGGACAACTCTCATGCATGGCCATCTAAAATTCCAACACAATTCCTGGCAATAATTCTCTGAGATCAGTAAAAGAACTCAGTCTTTAAGGGGAATCACACCAGAGTGCAAGCCTAGGTGGACCCAGTGATCTCTTCCAACCGCCAGACAAATGTCCACAATTAAAACCAAAACACTCTCACATGGCCCTCATCTTCTTCCATATAGACACTCATTATATCCTCTGGCTGGAGGTTTCCATAAGGGACGCAGCCCACGACAGTGTCCAAAATAAGCTCCTTGCACCGCATTTGCCTAAAGTAAGGGTGGCCTGGACTCTCTTCCTGTGAACCAGGAGTGATCAAATAGGCCTACCTTTAATATTGCTTGGCTTCTCCAACTTGAGGCCTTCTAGCTTTGGGGTTTAGATTCTTTAAGTGAATTGGAGTCATGATAATCAAGCACCTATGGCCTAGCCTCTGCAGGGCTTTGAAGAACTCATTTGACCCAAAGAATACCTATTCTCACTTGATGGATATCTGGAACCTACCAGAGGAAGGCAAGAGAGTTCATCAACAATACCTGATCTTTTTGCCATTTTGGTTTTGGATGCACGCATGGGATCTATCTTTAGATCCATCAGGTGATGAGAATCTAAGTCACAGCCTCACACAGGGCCAACAGGCTGATTCAGACATATCCCAATCCTAAGCAATTAAGCAAAGAGCCACAGGTGATGCCCATTCATTTCCATTTGAAAACTGTTTTCTTCAGGGTTCACAAAGTGGTGGCTTGAGGCAAAAAACTTCCTGACATTCAACAGAACAATAGTTAAGCAAAAGGACCAAAGCAGGGTTTCTCCACTGAGACTTTCCTGGTGAACAGATATCTGAGATTTCTGAGATGCTAGCCATTTCCTTCAGCTATCCAGTACAGAGCCATGTCACAGAACTTGGAGGTGGTACAAATCTTGGACACAAAACCATGATACTATTCTGGAGAGTGGGCTGAATTGAGAGAGAAAACAGGAAATTAGGAAGCTTGTAGGTGTTGCCCATCCATAAGGCAAGCCAGAGTCCACTCATGAATTGGGCAGGATGAATGCTGGGAAGCTTTCTACTAGACAGGACACATCCATTGATGCATTGTCTTTTCTAATGTCTACAACAATGGACTCAGTGGGATACACACACATAGAAACACTCACCTTGTCAAAGGACTTAATAGAAATATCCCACACCATACCAAACAAACCGCCTTTCCTACCTATTCTCAGAAAATGATCCACTACCTGCTTTCTCAGGGAAAGCCCCTCTTCAGAGGTTTCCTGGCATTTGGCCATCCTCACATCTGTAGGTACCAAGAAAGACTGACACTGTCCTTGGTAATTCCAAACATGTGAGACCACTGGGACTAGAACAGGGACTGTCTCTGGGTGCCTGGCTTCCTGGATCCCAAGTTCAGAGAGTTCCCTCACCAAGGAAGTGAGGTGAGATCACTTTCTTCAGGATCTGAATGATGTCACTGCCTTGGCTAACCACTTTGTTGCTTCCAAAAGTACCATGAGGTGGAGGCTGCCCCGATTTTCATGTGGCACTTTCTCTAGTTAGAATGTTATATCAACCATAAGCACCCGGGAACAGCTTCCACACAGGACTGGTTTGGTCCATGTTCTATACATTAAGAAGAGAGAGAATGATTCAGACACAACCCTTCAACCTGACCAGGACGATTGCCATGGAAGTTGACTTTCGCTTTCTGAGGTACTTCATAGCTGCCTTCATCTTCACCAGGGATTATTTCTGCATGAACATTTGAGTTTCTCAGCAGGTGAAGATCCCCTAGATTCCTGTAGTTTAATACCCACACTGTTCCTGCTCTCCTGCAAAGTTAGTGTATGGTTAGGGTTAATAATATTTTCGATTTGGGTTAGGAATCATTCTGCAGGATGAATAATGGGATTGGGAACCTGTGATATTTATAAGAATATATAGGTGAAATATATGTATAAAAACGGGAATCTAAGAAAGATTTGAAGCCCAGAAGGGCATTGGGCCCTTGGTTTGGATACTTAGTGTTGAATAATGTTCTGTAAAATTGTCTCAGTTAAATCGAAATAGAATGGCATAGGACCTTGTACCTTGGATGATTGAATGTAGAAGAGAACATCCAGTCAAAAAGGGATAGTCGGTAGGATTAGGAAGATAGTCAGTAGGTTTAGGAAGAAGAGTGAGTATATGATTTGGGAAAAAAAAGCTTCTTTAGCAATAGGGTTTCGTTTAGAGAGTGAATGTAAATGTCAGCACATGTGAAGAGTAAGCCAAAATGATGAACTGGGGAAAATATGTAGAAAAGCAGGTGTCAATAGAGACATTACTAAATCAGGCAAAGTATAAAGTGAGGGATAGGATTAGACATTTTCAACAGGCTTGAGTTTGAATATATAATCATAGGAAAAAACAAATATGTCGTCATGAATGGGAATGACATTTGAGAGCATTAGGCAACCTGGACATGGATGTTATTAGTTCTCAACATTCACTTTCCATTTAGGCTTTGGTACAATCATAAGTGTGATATTTTATTTTTTTGTTGTTCAGAATATTACTGTGATAAAATGTATATGTAGATCAGGTGACATGCGTATTTCTTTCACCATTTCTTGGAGCAATAATTTGAAGACGCATACATTAGTATTAGGGGCACAAAGAGGTGTAACCTCTGTCTATGAATATAGAGATAATGCATGAATAGACCATACTATGAATAAATAACATAACTGATTCCACTTTAAATAATGGATTGAATTGACATGTGAAAATATATAAGAAATCTTATATTGATATACAATCATTCATTCCAACCAGTTATATATCTAATGGTAATATTAGGATTATGATTTATGATGAATGGTGTTTGAGTTTTGCTTTATAAGTGATGATGTTAAACGAAAGTAATGTGTTTGGAAAGAAGTCTCATGAAAAGACCAGTCAAGAAACATGGAGGAATGCATGTGTTCTGAATCAGGAAGTGATTGATCGTGAAACAAATGCCTATAAATTTTCTAATTTGTGACTGAAATATATATCCTATGATGTGGATAAACTGAAGACATAGTAACGTACAAGTGTTGAATAAAAATGAAAGTCAAAATACACATCATGTCCCCTAGGAATCTACTTGCATTGATTTTAAATTGGCTAAGTAAATGTAGAAATAATAGGGTTTGTATGCACCATTCACTGAATTTAGTTTTCAGTACTAGGAAACAATATGTTTTGCAGGTGGATGATTATTATGAGAATAATCTTGTGGAAAGTTGATTATAAATCCACAGATATGAATATGAATGAATTTAGGGAGTGTATAATAAGACACATATATTTCATATTTTGAAAAATCTGAAGAGTGTGTACATATATAAATATAAATATATATATATAACATATATATATATATATATATATATATATATATATATATATATATATATATATATATATATATACAAACACGCACATGCACAGATATTAAAAAGTAGCAATACAGGAGATCCATTATTAAGGCAGGCATGGAGAAATCAAGTCTCTGATCTCTTCAGGTGCACGGGCATAGGAAGTCGTAAACTGTCTAAATGCTGTTTGCTCAGAATCACTAGGCAATGTTGACCTGTTGTGAATCTGGGGAGAACAGTCTGGGCCCCTCAGAACACACACAGAGCCCGGATTGGCTGCATTCAAGCTTAGATTCGTCTGGTTTTTGTGACTCAGCACTAACATTCCCGCTGAAATAACTGGTTGGGCTTTCTGAATTGACAGAGTTAAAAGACAACTGAGCCTTCATAGGCAGTGGCCACAGGATTGAAATGGGGCTTGGGAGAGATAGTCAGGACCCACCCGTTGCATTGGTCACCCAGCAAAGGGAACGAACGGTCACCATTTTAATGGGATACCACCATGGCATAGAACTGACATTACAGGCGGAGGAGATAACTTCATTGAAACCAACGCGACAAGTGTGTAATCCCATTGCCATCTCTCTCAACACCACGGGGAAACCTCAAGGGCCCCTCCCAGCTCTCCCAGGAGCACGATAGCCAGACCTAGGGAAACAGGATTGGCTCGGGACTTGCGGCATGGAATTCCCGGCTACCACTCCCACCACTGCTGACAATTGAGGTCTCTTACACCACCTACCAGGGGCATGGCTCCCGGAAGACAAGAAAATTCGCTGGCCGTTCTCAGGACAAAGCTCTACAAACTTACGGTCTGAGGGAGGCAAACAGGGAGAGTGTGCCCAGGCGTTCATTAAAACAGGGCTACCAGGAACAGAGGCCTGGCGTGTAACCAGTATTGTGGTGAGCGTCAAAGGTGAGCGGGGCCTGGCTTGAGGAAGCACAAGAGAAGGCCCTAGGCACTCAGGATTGGAGACCCGCCGAGTCTGGGAGGAAGAGCTGCTGTACAGTGATTTGTTCCCACTTATTTAGAGGAGAAGCTTGGCCCAGTGCACACAGCTCCACCTACTGGAAGAGAAGTTAATTGAACTCTAGTACTGCATGTATTATTATTATTATATTATTTGTATGTTTTTCTTTTTCTTTCATTTTCATTTTTGTTGTTGTTCTTTAACTTTTTTAATGTTTTTATTTTTTTAATTTTTTATTTCATTATTATTATTATTATTTTAAATTTTAATTTTCATTTTTTAATTATCATTATTACTTAAAATTTTCTTTCTTTATTTTCTATTTTTTTCTTTTGTCTTTTCATTTCTTTTCAATTTTATTATACCCCCTTCCTTGAATTCTACCTGGCTACTCTCATTCTCTTTAGTGACTTCTTCCCTTCCCTTCTAATATCTTTCCTTCCAAGCATCAAATAAATTTATAAGAGTAAGCAGTAACTCAGTAGTCAAACAGAACAAGAAGTAACATGAGCAGCATAAAAAAGCAAGGAAGAAAAAAAGTACAAACAATGAAGGACAGCCTAAATATTCAAGAGCATCTGGAGTCATCAGAAAAATGGTCATATAAAGAACTCAAGGAATACCTTAGACAGATGGAATGGAACATTAAAGAGGATACTAGACAACAAAAACAAACAGTGAAAGAACGCATTGAAAATGAATTACATAAACAGATAAAATAAGAAATTAAGCATCTTTATCAGGAGATAGAGATTATTAGAAAAATCAAACAATAATTCTAGAAATCAAGGAAATGATAAACCAAATTAAAAACTCAATTGAGAGTATCACTGACAGAGTGGAGCAAGTAGAAGACAGAATGTCAGATAATGAAGACAAAATATATCATCTTGAAAAAAACTCTAGCCAAGAAAGAAATGCTGTAAAAAATTATGAGAAAACATCCAAGAGATATGGGATAACATAAAAAAACAAACTTATGAGTCATCCCGAAAGAGGAAGGTACAGAGATTCAAACCAAGGGAATGAGTAACCTGCTGAATGAAATAATTAGAGAAAACTTTCCAAAAATAAAAATGAAAACAGATAAACAAATTGTAGATGCTTACAGGACACTGGGCACACAAAATCACAGTAGACCAATGCCAAGACACATTGTTATGAAGATATCCAATATACAAATCAAAGAGAAAATATTAAAACCTACCAGAGAAAGGAGGCAGATTACAATCAGGGGTAAAACAAAAAGGTTAACAATGTTTTTTTTTTTTTATCTCAGATGCTGGAAGTGAGAAGATCCTGGAACAACATACTTCAAACACTGAAAGACAATGGATGCCAACCAAGAATTATGTATCCAGCAAAATTAAGCTTAATGTAAGACAACAAAATAAAAATATTTCATGATAAACAAAAGCTAAAAGAATTTGCAGCCAGAAAACCAGCATTGGAAAGCATCTTGAGCAAAAAACTACACTAGGAAGAAATGAAAATCAACAATGTAAACCATCAGTGGGAAGTGCCTCAGTAATGACAGAGGGAAAAGCTAATCATGGAGAAACAAACTAATTTAAAAAAAAGATATAAGCAAACATGGGTGGCAGTACAAACCATATATTAATAGTAACTCTAAACGTTAATGGCTTAAACTCTCCAATAAAGTGACATAGGCTTGTAACTTGAATTAAAAAAAAACAAATCCAACAATATGTTGCCTCCAGGGGACACATCTGAATGGAAAAGACATACACAAGCTGAAGGTGAAAGATTGGGAAAATTTATACCATGCACACAGTCCTCATAACCAAGCAGGGGTGGCCATCCTCCTATAGAATAAAATCGACCTCAAGACTAATTTAATCAAAAGGGATAAGGAAGGACATTATATACTGTTAAAAGAAACCATTCACTGACAAGACATAAAAATTATCAATATTCACGCAGCAAATAATGGTGCTGCGACGTTCATTAAACAAATTCTCCTCAAGTTCAAGAATCAAATAGACCACAGTACAATAATTATGGGTGACTTCAACTCACGTCTCTCACCATTGGACAGATCCTCCAAACAAAAGTTGAATAAAGAAACTATAGAACTCAATATCACAATCAATACCCTAGACTTAATTGACATATATAGAATATATCAACCATCATCAAGTGGATATACTTTTTTTTCAGCAGCACATGGATCCTTCTCAAAAATAGACCATATGTTTTGCCATAGGGCAACCCTCAGTAAATATAAAGGGTAGGAGATAATACCATGAATTTTTTGTGATCATAATGGAATGAAACTGGAAACCAATGATAAAAGAAAAAAGAAAAAATCATACATTACATGCAAAATGAACAATATGTTACTGAATGATCAATGGGTTACAGAAGACATAAAGGAGGAAATCAAAAAATTCTTAGAGATAAATGAAAATACAGACACAACATATCAGATTCTATGGGACAAAATGAAAGAAGTTTTAAGAGGTAAATTCATCTCCTGGAGGTCATTCCTCAAAAAAAGAAAGAAAAAAAAACAACAAATAAATGAGCTCACACTTTATCTCAAAGCCCTAGAAAAGGAAGAGCAAAACAACAGCAAATGTAGCAGAAGGCAAGAAATAATTAAAATCAGAGCGAAATTGAAACAAAAGAAACTATTGAAAAAATTAGCAAAACTAAAAGTTGGTTCTTCAAAAAGATAAATAAGATCGACAGACCCTTAGCCATGCTAATGAAGAGAAGAAGAGAGAGAACTCAAATTACTAACATACGGGATGAAAAAGGCAATATCACAACAGATGCAACATAAATACAGAAGAAAATTAGAAATTATTTGGAAACCTGTATTGCAATAAAATAAAAAATAGTGAAGACATCGATAAATTTCTTAAGTCATATGATTTGCCCACACTGAGTCATAAGGGAACACACAATTTAAACAGACCAATATCAATGGATGAAGTAGAAGAAGCAATCAAAAGACTACCAACCAAGAAAAGCCCAGGACCGGATGGGTATACAGCAGAGTTTTACAAAACCTTTAAAGAAGAATTAATACTATTACTTTTCAAGTTATTCAGGAAATAGAAAAACTGGGAGCTCTGCCAAATTCGTTCTATGAGGACAACATCACCCTGATTCTGAAACCAGACAAAGACACCTCAAAGAAAGAAAACTACAGACAAATATCTCTGATGAACCTAGATGCAAAAATCCTCATTAAAATTCTGGCGAATTGGATACAAAGGCACATCAAAAAAATTGTGCACCATGATCAAATAGGATTCATCCCTGGGATGCAAGGCTGGTTCAATATATGGAAATTAATAAATGTTATTCACAACATCATTGGACTTAAAGATAAGAACCATATGATCATCTCGATAGACGCAGAAAAAACATTCAACAAAGTAGAGCATTCCTTTATGTTCAAAACATTTTAAAAACTAGGGATAACAGGAACTTACCTCGACATTGTAAAAGCTATCTATGTTAAGCCTCAGGTTAGCATCATTCTGAATGGAGAAAAATTGAAGGCATTCCCTTTAAAATCTGGAACAAGACAGGGATGTCCTCGATCACCACTTCTATTCAATATATTTCTCGAAAAACTGGCCAGAGCAATTAGAGAGATGAAAGACATTAAAGGCATAAAAATAGGAAAAGAAGAACTTAACTTATCACTATTTGCAGATGACATGATTCTATACATAGAAGACCCAAAAGGGTCTACAGAAAAATCTACTAGAACTAATAAATGAATGCAGCAATGTGGCAGGATAGAAAATCAACATGCATAAATCAAAGGCATTTCTGTATATTAGCGACAAAACTTCTGAAACAAAAATGAGTCACAACACTGCATTCCCAATTTCCTCAAAATAATTAAATACTTGGGAATCAACCTAACAAAAGAGGTGAAAGATTTATATAATGCAAACTACAGAACCCTAAAAAGAGAAATAGAATAAAATCTTAGAAGATGGAAAAATATACCCCGTTCATGGATAGGAAGAACTAACATCATCAATATGGCTATATTACCAAAAGTTCTCTACAGGTTTAATGCAATGCCAATCAAAATCCCAAAGGAATTTTTTTGTAGAAATAGATAAAGCAATTATGAAATTCAAATGGAAAAATAAAAGACCCAGAATAGCAAAAGCAATTCTAAGCAGGAAGTGTGAATCAGGCAGTATAGCAACACCAGATTTCAAACTATATTACAGAGCAATTATAATAAAAACAGCATGGTACTGGTACCAAAACAGGCGGGTGGACCAATGGTACAGAATGGAGGACACAGAGACTAATCCAAAAAGCTACAACTATCTTATATTTGATAAAAGAGCTAATGGCCTGCAATGGAGGAAGGATGGCATCTTCATCAAATGGTGTTGGGTAAACTGGAAATCCATATGCAACAAAATGAAACTGAATCCCCTCCTCTCGTCCTGCACAAAAGTTAACTCAAAGTGGATCAAGGAGCTAGATTCAAATCAGAGTCTCTGCGTCTGATAGAAGAAAAAGTTGGCTAAGATCTACATATTGTGTGGTCAGGCTCCAAATTCCTTAATAGGACACCCATAGAACAAGAGTTAATAACAAGAATCAAGAAATGGGACTTACTTAAACTGAATTTTTTTTTCTCAGAAAGAGAAACAATAAGAGAGGTAAATATGGAGCCTACATCATGGGAACAAATTTTTAGTCCTCACCCTTCACATGGAGCCCTAATATCTAGAGTATACAAAGTATACAAAGAACTCAGAAAATTAGACAATAATATAACCAATAACCCAATGGGCCAAGGACCTGAACAGAAACTTCTCAGAGGAGGACATAGAATCAATTAACAAGTACATGAAAAAATGCTCTCCATTTCTAGCAGTAAGAGAAATGCAAATAAAAACCACCCTAAAATACCATCTCAATCCCGTGAGATTAGCAGCCATAATGAAGTCAAACAACAACAAGTGCTGGCGAGGATGTGAGGAAAAGGGTACTCTTGTACATTGCTGGTGGGACTGAAACTGGTGCAGCCAATTTGGAAAGGAGTATGGAGACTCCTGTGAAAGCTTGGAATGGAAGCACCATTTGACCCAGCTATTGCCCTTCTTGGACTATTCCCTGAAGACCTTAAAAGAGCGTACTACAGTGATACTGCCACATCGATTTTCATAGCAGCACAATTCACAATTGCTACACTGTGGAACCAACCCAGATGCCCTTCAATAGATGAATGGATAAAAAAAAATGTGACCTTTGTATACTATGGAGGATTACGCAGCACTAAAATATGACAAAATCATGGAATTTGCAGGGAAATGCATGGCAATAGACAAGATTATGCTTAGTGAAGCTAGCCAATCCCTAAAAAACAAATACCAAATATCTTCTTTGATATAATGAGAGCAACTAAGAACAGAGCAGGGAGGAAGAGCATGAAGAAAAGATTATCATTAAGCAGAAACATGAGGTGGGAGGGAAAGGGAGAGAAGAGGGAAATTGCATGGTAATGGAGAGAGACCCTTATTGTTACACAAAATTACATATAAGAGGTTGTGGGAAAATAAACAACGAGAGAAATGAATTAGAGTAGGTATGGTAGAGAGAAAACATGGGAAGAGAATGGAGGGGGTATAGTAGAGTATAGGAAAGGTAGCAGAATACAACATTAACTAATAGGGCATTATGTAAAAATATGGATGTGTAACTGATGTGATTCTGCAATCTGTATTTGGAGTAAAAATGGGAGTTCATAACCCACTTGAATCTAATGTATGAAATATGATATGTCAAGAGCTTTGTAATGTTTTGAGCAACCAATAAAAAAAAGTAGTGATATATATGCCAATAGAAATTTATCATGAAATATATATAATCAACAGATTGAAAAATATTAATTTTACTGAACATGAAATTATGAATAATGTTATTCAACTAGGAAGCTCACCCATAGGTTGAATTTTCAGTTCCAACAGCGTTTAGGAGGAGTGATCTCTTCTCTCAATTTGCATCTGCAAATTCAGCCACCTCACAAGTGTATACGAGTGATATCAGGTAGGATTCTATATGTGCATATAAAAATACATGTGCTGAATAGGCTACAGAGAAAGGGAGACAGGGATTCATATATTTGTTAATTTTAAAAACACATGTAGAACTATTTCAACAAAAAATTGACTAGATTTATAACTCCTACAAAATATAATGCAAAAGGCAATTCCAACTATACACCATGCCTCCTCTGAACTGCTTGTATTTCTATTCTTTTTGGGTTATTTTTCACCATCATATTAGGATCATAATTCAGAGTCTAGTAGGGTATGGATTAGTGTCAGGGATTCAGTATTTCAAAATAAAAATTGAAAAATGAATCCAGTGTGTGTGTAAATATGTGCTACACAAAAATCTTCCCACTCACATCCAGAACAATGCCTTGACATTACCTTCACCCAAGTAAGACACAATTATAGTAGAAAAGTGTGAAAATCTATGAATACATACAAGGAATGGAATATGCTCGGGAGTTCACAACCTTGGAGGTGGTAGAGGCGTTTCCAAAAGTAAAGGACAGGGTAAACACTCCACAAACAAAGAGCTCTGCTGGCCTAAGACTTCTTGGAATACGGCTCCTGAGGTTGGGCACTTGAAATATATGTTGTTGTCATGAGCTTTGGCTTCCTTTGTCGTGAGACCATAAAAGCTGGGTCTGCATCTATGTGACCTGGAAGACATGATTTCTTATATTTCAATGAACATGAGGCAGCAGTGCTCAATTTTCTCTTTGTAGGTAAACTGTGTCCACTGGAGGCTAAGTGTCTCCCGGTGGGGACAGTGAAGACATTTGATCATCCTCCAATTTTCGTGGTGTTTCTTGCTCCTACACTGGGAATTTGGTACTTGCTTCACACAATATAAGAAGTTCATCTGGGATACAGTGCTGGAGGGTGTTCTGTCACGTGGGGTGGGTTAGCGTCTGCAGGAGAATGTACCAACCAGGCTTCTATCCCACATAGCTTGTCCCAATAACCATAGCAACCTGATTATGAACATTGCCCTGAAACCTCTCCATATAACAAGATGCCTTTACATACAAGGGAATGGGGGCTGCGCCATATCAGTCACAAGCCATTTGTAAGCCGATAGCCAATCCACATGGCCCCACCATGATGTTTCATCACACACCTGCCCACCAGTGCTCTAGGCCCACTACTCAGCAGGCTCCAAATTCCTGGCATCTCGTATTCTACACCATTTTCATGAAACCCAGTCAAACAAGGCACTTTCTGGTATACACATGATCAGCAACAGGACATCCAACGTTTCTGCAGTGCCACCTGGTCATGGGAATTTCCAAAATTTTATGGTATTTATCTAGCAAGTTTTCAAGGATGAAGTTAGAGGCACTGTGGGTTTCAATTCATTCAGGAACCATTAAGTGTTGAGAAAGCTCATTTCAATGAATGCTCTGGAGAACTCTAAAGTCAAGGCTTCTCAAAGAGTTGCCAACAGGTCACATGAAGCCAGGCCAATTGACGTCTACAATGTGAGGTCCATGTGTGTTTTGACTCTCAACTATGGCTACCAAGTCTTTCAGAATAAAATCATGTGATATTCTGGCTGAGATTCCCAGGCCTCTGTGGAAAGCCACCCTGGGCCTAGATCTCAGTTTCCAAGAGTGAGTCTCATGCGTGGCCTCCTAAAATCCCAACACAATTCATGGCAATACTTCTCTGAGGTCAGTTCCAGAACTCAGTCTCTAAGGGTAAATCATACCAGAGTTCAAGCCCAGGTGGACACAGTCATCCCTTTCAACTGCCACAAAAATGACCAAAATTAAAATGAAATCACTCCCACAGGGCCATAATCTTCTTCCTTGTAGACACTCATCATAACCTCTAGCTGGAGGTTTCAATGAGCACAAGGTAGTGTCCAAAATAAGCTCACTTGCCCCTCATTTGCCTGAAAACATGGTGGCCTGAACACTATTCCTGTGAACCAGGAGTGATTAAATATTGCTGCTGTTAAAGTGTTCCGCTTCTCCAATTTGAGGCCTACTGGCTGAAGCCTATAAATTCTTGATGCGATTTGGAGTCATGAGAAAACCCAAGCACATATGGGCTAGCCTCTGCAGGGATTTCAAAGACTCATTTGACCCAAAGGATCCCTATTCTCACTTGATGGAGGTCAGGAACATAAAACAAGAAGGCAAAAATATTCATCCACAATGACTTCTCTTTTTGTCATTTTGGTTTTGAAATCACATGGGATCTTTCTTTAGATCCATCAGGTGCTGAGAATCTAAGCCACAACCTCATTCAAGGACAAGAGGCTGAATCAGACACATTCCATTCCAAAGCAATTAAGCAAAGAGCCACAGGTGATGTCCATTCATTTCCATATGAAAACAGTCTTCTTAAGGCTACACAACAGGGTGGCCTGAGGCAAAGACTTTCCTGACATTCAGGGTAATAGAAACAGAAGTAAGCAAATGGCCCAAAGAAGGGTTTCTCCACTGAGACTTTACTGGTCACACTGATATCTGATTTTTCTGAGATGCTCCCATTCCCTTAAGCTATCCAGTACATGGCCATGTCACAGAGCCTTGTGGTGTTACATATCTGGGACTCAAAACCATGAGCCTATTCTGGAGAGTGGCTGGAAAACACGAAGAAAAAAGGAACTTAAGAAGATAGTAGATGTTGCCCATCCATAAGGCAAGCTGCAGTCCATTCATCAATTGGGCAGTAAGAATGCGGGGAAGCTTTCAACTAGAGACAACACATCCATTGATGCATTGTCTTTTCTAATGTCTACAACAAAGGATACAGTGGAATACACAGACATAGAAACACTCACCATGTCAAACGACTTACTAGAAATAGTCCACTCCAAACCAAACAAACCACCTTTCCTAGCTATTCTCAGAACATCAGAAAAAAACACAAACTCACACCTACAATGGCAAAGGCAATTATTTCCCCCAAGTATGTCTGTGATTATCCGGAGTGTCTTCTGACTGGTGGGCCATATTATGTTCCCCAAAAATGTCCTGTCCTGTTTCAGTTCTGGTCTCCTTGGCCAATTCTGTGAAGTTGTCAGGAGCCAGTGGTTCGCCACTACCTACTTTCTCAGGAAAGGCCCCTCTTCAGAGCTCTGCTGGAATTTGGCCATCCTCACATCAGTAGGTACCAAGAAAGACTGACTATGTCTTTGGGAAAAGCAAACAAGTTAGCCCACTGGGACTCGGAGTGAGACTGACTCTGGGTGCCTGGCTTCCTGGATCCCAAGTTCAGAGAATTACATCACCAAGGAAGTGAAGTGAGGTCACTTCTTTCAGGAACTGAATATGGTCACTGCCTAGGTAACCACTTTGTCCTAACAGTTGCTTCCAAGGTTCCCATGAGATGGAGGCTGCCCCAACATCCTCTGACACATTCAGAAGTTAGAATGGTATATCAACCATAGGCACCCGGGAACAGCTCTCCACACAGGCCTGGATTGGTCCATCTTCTCTACTTTAAGAAGACAGAGGCTGATTCAGACACATCAATTCACCCTGACCAGGTTGTTTGCCATGGAAGATGACTATTGCTCTCTCAGGTCCTACATAGCTGCCTACATATTCTCCAAGGATCATTTCTCCATGGATCTTTTAGGTTCTCAGCAGGTGGAAGATCATCTACATTCCTATATTGTAAGACCCACTCTGTCCCTGCTCTTCTGTACGTTATATTGAAGGAACAGTGTATAGTTAAGGTTAATAATAGGTTTGATTTGGGTTACGAATCATTCTGCGGGATGAATAATGGCATTGGCAACCTGTGATATTTATAAGAGTATATATGTGAAATATAACTATGAAAGCAGAAATCTAGGTAAGATTTGAAGTCCAGAAGGGCACTGGGGACTTGAGTGGGATACTTAGCTTTGAGTTATGTGCTGCTCTGATGTCTCAAATAAATCAATATACACTGGCATCGGACCTTGTACTTTGGATGATTGAATGTTGAAGAGAACATCCAGTCAAAAAGCGATAGTCGGTAGGATTAGGAAGGTAGTCTGTAGGTTTAGAAAGAAGAGTGAGTATAGGATTTGGACCAAAAGTTCTTTAGCAATAGGGTTTCGGGTAGAGAGTGTATGTAAATGTCAGTACATGTGAAGAGTCAGTCACAATGATGAACTGGGGAAATCATGTAGGAAAGCAGATATCAATAGAGACATTAGGAAATCAAGCAAAGTATAAATTGTGTGATAGGGTTAGACATTTTCAACAGGTTTGAGGTTGAATAGATAATCTTAGGAAGAAACAAATATGTAGTCACCAATAGGATTGATATTTGAGAGCATTAGGCAACCTGGACATGGATGTTTTTAGTAATCCATGCTCACTTTCTATTTAGGCTTTGGTACAATTGTAAGTGTGACCTTTGCTTTTGGTGTCCAGAATATTTCTGTGATAAAATGTGTATGTAGATCAGGTGACATGAGTATTTCTTCCACCATTTCTTGGAGCAATATTTTGAAGACTTATAAATTAGTATGGTCGTACAAAGATGTGTACCCTGTTTCTATGAATATACACATAATGCATGAATAGACCATACTGTGAATAAATAATATAACTGGATCCACTTTAAATAATGGATTGAATAGATATCTGAAAATATATAAGAAATGTTATATTGATATACAATCATTCATTCCAACCAGTTATATATCTAATGATCATCTTAGGGTTATGGTTTATCATGAAGGGTTTGTGACTTTTGTTTCAAAATTGATTATGGAAATCGAAAAAAATGTATTTGGAAAAAAAGTCTCTTGAATAGACCACTGAAGAAACGTAGAGAAATTCATGTGTTCTGGAGCAGGAAGTGATTGAAAGTGAAACAAATGCATATAAATTTGCTAACTAGTGAATAAAATATATATTCTATGATGTACATAAACTGAAGGAATAGTAATGTACCAGTGTGGAATAAAAATTAACGTCAAAATACACATCATGTTCCATAGTAACCTACATGCATTGATGTTAAACTGGGTCAGTTAATGTAGACATATTAGGATTTGTATGCACCTTTCACTGAAGTTAGTTTTCAGTACTAGGAAACAAATATGTATTTCGGGTGGATGAATATTTCTAAGAATAATCTTGTGAAAAGTTGATTATTAATCCACATACATGAAAATGAATGAATTTAGGGATTGTATATAAGACACATATATTTCATATTTTTAAAAATCTGGAGAATATATATATATATATATATACACACACACACACACACACACACACACACACACACACACACGAACAGAGACATTAATAAGTAGCAATATATATGCCAATCGAAATTCATCATGAAATATATATCATAAAGATGCAAAAACATTCATTTTACTGAACATGGGTTTATGTATAATGTTGTTCTACTGGGAAGCTCACCCATAGGTTGAATTTTCAGTTCCAACAGGGTTTAGGAGGAGTGGTCACTTCTCACACTTTGTATCTGCTAAGTCATGTAACTCACAAGAATGTACGTGTGATATCACGCAGGATTCTATTTGTGCATATAAAAATACATGTGCTGAATAGGCTCCAGAGAATGGGAGACAGTAGTTCACATATTTGTTAACTTTGAAAACACATGGAGAACTATTTCAATTAAAAATTGACTAAATTTATAACACCTACCCTTTATCATGCAAATGGCAAGTCGAACTCTGAACTGCATGTACTTATGTACTGTTTGGGTTATTTTTCTCCATCATATTAGGATTAGTAGTCAGAGTCTAGTAGAATATGGGTTAGTGTCAGGGATTCAGAATTTCGAATGGAAAATAGGAAAATTAATCCAATGTGTATGCAAATATGTGCTACAACAAATCTTCCCAGTCTCATCCAGAACCGTGCCTTGACATTACCTTCGCCCCAAGTAAGACACAATTAGAGGAGAAGAGTTACAAAATCTGTGATTACATTTTTGGAATGGAAAATGCTCAAGAGTGCACAAACTTGGAGGTGGAATAGGAGTTTCCAAAAATAAGGACAGGGTACACACTCCACAAACATGGAGCTCTGCTTCCCTAAAACTTTTTGAGAAAATGCCACTGAGGTTGGGCACTGAAATATAGGTTGTTGTCACGAGTTAAGCTTCCTTTGTAGTGAGACCCTCAAAGCTGGGTCTGCATCTATGTTATCAGGAGGACAAAGTTTCTTATTTTACAATGAACACGAGGCAGCAGTGCTGAATTCTCTCTTTGTAGGTAAACTGTGGCCACTGGGGCTTAGTGTCTCCAAGTGTGGACTGTGAAGCCATATGGTCATCCTCCATTTCGTGGTGTTTCTTCCTGCTGCACTGGGAGTTTGGTATTTGCTTCACGAAATACAAGGAGTTCAACTGCGACAAAGTGCAAGAGGGAGTTCTGTCACGTGTGGTAGGTCAGGGTCTGCAGGATGATACAAGAACCAGGCTTCTATCCCACATAGCTTGACCCCTTGACCATAGCAACCTGATTCTGAACAATGTCCTGAAATCGCTCCATATAACAAGTTGCCTTTACACAGAAGGTTCTGCTGGCTGTGCCATGTCAGTCACAAGCCATTTGGAAGCCAATGGCAGATCCACATGGCCCCACCACAGATGTTTTATCACATACCTGCCCAACACTGCTCTAGGCCCACTACTCAACAGAGTCCAACTTACTGACATCTCTGTTCTACACCATTTACATGAAACCCAGTAAAACAAGACACTGAAATATTCATGACCAGCAACAGGTCATCCAAAGGTTCTCCAGTGCCACCTGGTGATGGGAATTTCAAAAATTTCATGGCATTTATCTAGCCATTTTTCAAGGATGAAGTTGGAGGCACTGTGAGTTTCAATTCATTCAGGAACCATTAAATGGTTAGGAAGCTCATTTCAATGAAAGATCTTGAGAACACTCACAGGTAAGGCTTCCCAAAGAATGGTGAAAAGATCACATGATGTTTAGCTCATTTAGCTCTACAATGTGAGGTCCATATGAGTTTTGACTCTCAAAGATGGGTACCAAGTCTTTCAGAATAAAATCATGTGGTATCCTGGCTGAGAGGCCCAGTGCTCTGTGGAAAGCCACCCTGGGCCTAGAACTCAGTTTCCAAGGGCGACACTCATGCCTGGCTTCCTAAAATCTCAACACTATTCATGGCAATACTTCTCTGAGTTCAGTTGCAGAACTCAGTCTCTAAGGAAATCACACCAGAGTTCAAGCACATGTGGACCAAGTCATCTCTTCTAACCGCCACCCAAATGACCACAATTTAAACCAAAACACTCCAACCTGGCGCTCATCTTCTTCCATATAGACACACATAATAACCTGTGGCTAGAGTTTTCCATGAGGGGCACAGCTCAAGTCCGTGTCCAAAATAAGCTCTCTTGCACCTAAATTGCCTAATTCAGGGTGGCATGGACACCCTTCTTGTGAACCAGGAGAGATCAAATAGGCCTCCCATTAATACTGCTCCACTTCTTCAATTTGAGGTCAACTGACTGTGGGGTTTGGATTCTTTATGTAAATTGGAGTCTTGAGAAAACCCAAGCAACCATGGGCTAGCCTCTGCAGGGCTTTGAAGATCTCATTTGACCCAAAGGATCCCTATTCTGACTTGATGGAGTTCAGGAAAGTTACAGAGGAAGGCGAGAGACTTCATCCACAAGGACTGCTCTGTGGCCATTTTGGTCTTGGATGTACACATGGGATCTTTCTTTATATCCATCAGAAGGTGAGAATCTAAGCCACAGCCTCACACAGGGTAAATAGGCTGATTCAGACACATCCTCTCCAAAGCAATTAAGCAAAGAACCACAGGTAATACCCATTCATTTCCATTTGAAAACTGTTTTCTTCAGGCTTCACAAAGTGGTGGCCTGAGGAAAAGACCTTCCTGACATTCAGGGCAACAGAAGATTAGGTAATCAAAAGGCCCCAAGCAGGGTTTCTCCACTGAGACTTTACTGGTAACACTGATATCTGAGTTTTCTGAGATGCTCGCCATTCCCTTTAGCTATCTAGTACATGGTCATTTCAAAGAGCTTCGTGGTTGTACATATCTTAAACACAAAACCATGAGCCTATTCTGGAGAGTGGCCAGAATTCAGAAAGAAAACAGGATCTTAGAAAGATAGTAAGTGTTGCCCATCAATAAGGCAAGCTGCAGTCCATTAATAAATTGGGAAGGATGAATGCTGGGAAGCTTTCTAGCTGACAGGACATATTCATTGATGCATTGTCTCTTCTAATGTCTACAACCACGGGCACAGTGGGATACACTGACATAGAAACACTCGCGTTGTCAAACGACTTACTAGAAACCGTTCACTCCAAAAAAAAAACAAACCTTCTTTCATACCTATTCTCAGAACATGAGACAAAACCACAAACTCACACCCACATCACAAAGGCACCTCCTTCCCCCATGTAGGTCTGTGACTATCCGGAGAGTCCTCTGACTGGTGGGCCATACTATGTTCCAGGAAATGGCCTGTTCTTTCTCAAATCTGGTCTTTTTGGCCAACTCTGTGAAGTTTTTAGGATCCAGTGGTGAGCCAATGCCTGCTTTCTCAGGAAAGCCCCCTCTTCATAGCTTTTCTTGCATTTGGCCATCCTCACATCAGTAGGTCCCAAGAAAGACTGAGTCTGTCCTTGGTAAATCAAATTAAGTTTGACAACTGGGACTGGGATTGGGACTGGCTCTGGGTGCCAGGATTCCTGGATTCCAAGTTCAGAGAGTTACATCACCATAGAAGTTAGGTGAGGTCACTTTCTTTAGGAACTGAATGAGGTCACTGCCTTGACAACAACTTTGTCCTAACAGTTGCTTCCAAGGTTCCCATGAGAAGGAGGCTGCCCCTACTTTCTGTGACACTTTCACAAGTTAGAATGGTATGTCACCCATTGGCACGCAGGAGCAGCTCTCAACACATCCCTGCTTTGGTCCATCTTCTCTACATTAAGAAGAGAGTGGCTGATTCAGACACATCCCTTCATCATGAGCAGGTTGTTTGCCATGGAAGACTTTTGCTCTCTCAGGTCCTTCATAGTTGACTACATCTTCTCCAGGGATCATTTCTTCAAGGACCTTTGAGGTTCTCAGCAGGTGGAAGATCCTCTATATTCCTGTATTTTAAGAGCAACTCTGTCCCCGCTCTTCTGTAAAATTAGATTGAGAGAACAGTGTATGGTTAGGGTTAATAACAGGTTCAATTTGGGTGAGAAAAGAAACTACATGGTTGAGCAAACAGGGTCCTACAGTTAACAATAATATGAGAATTATTAATGGACCAGCCTGGGTGGATAAAAGTGTAGTTAACTAGGTGGACTATGTGAACCAAGACTCAAACCTCCCTTTGGGGGCCTCTGTCTTTCTTTGACACTCTTCAAGTAATTTTCTTAATTTACTCATAGATTCTTTTAAAACTCCAGTATTGTCGGCATAAAAAACATCATTCTTTCCTCAATGCAGGCAAAAAGGCACCCTTCTCTCATGAAGAGGAGGTCCAACACTCGCCTGCTCTGTAAACAACTTCAGAGAGAGAGAGGTTAAAATTCCTGTAAAGCTGTGATGTCGGTTTTTAATGTCTTTAAGCTTTGGTCTATTTCTGCTTCTAATTGTGTCTTTGTTGTGTCTCATGGACTAGGGCAGTTGTTCCTGTGCCCACCCCTTCAGCAACTATTATTCCTAATAGGATGGCTAAAGTGAGGGATACAGGTTCCCGGTGGAACCGGGTTGTATGCCCCCCCTATTTGATCTTTAAATGAACCTGCGTCCTGATAGAGCACTCTGGAAAACATCTGCATCATTACATAATTAATCGCAACTATTGACCACTTTATGAAAACATAAATAATGTTAAAGTGTATAGAATTATACTGTTGTAGAGATGGACAAGGAAAGGCACCTAAGATAGCACCAAAGACAGGAAAGGAGTTTTATTTGTTTGCATCCGTATTGAGAGGGCATTGCTTCTGTTGTAATCAATTAATCCCCTGAACCCCAAGTTTTGGTAGTTTTAGTATTTGTACCCAACATGTAAGGGAAGGGGCTCAGAAGTTCACAGTCTGCAGAAATTCACACAAATCAGTTTTTGTTTCTGTTTTTTTTCCCTCTGTTCTGTGCACGTTAACTTTTCAATTACACCTTGGAATGGGAGAGCTTTTTTGTCTCTTTTTTTTCCTCCTTGCCAGCTGTCACCATGGAGCCCAGTTGGTAACTTTTTTATCTTAGAAATGTAGCAATCTCTCTGAAGCCCCAGCTCAAGGCCAGAGTCCTTGCTCACATATTTTGTGAAAAACTGGTAAGGCGATGTCTAGCTTAGGGGTGGTGATTTTTCCAGCCAGTGGCCAAGTAGAACAGGGCAACATGAAGAGTGGAAGTTTATCTCCATTGAACTTTTTCAGAGGGACTCTTTTGCTGAAAGCCCTAAAGTAAGCCTTAGTAAAGACTTCTGGAGAAGGTCATTTAAGACATTTCTGTGGACCTGGTACAGAGGGGGATGACAGGGAAGGCGATGCTGAGAGCAGCTCCGTGGATCTGAGAATGAGGAAGGAGAGTTGCCAAAGAATAATGGGAAAGGGGTTTGGGATTTTCCTAGAACAAAAACTTGAGCAGTAGAACAGGTAGAGCAGAGGGGAAGACGGGAGTGAGTATTCCAAAAAGCCTGTGAGGGACTTTAAATTCTTAGAAACCTGTTTTCAGTGATGACAAATCAACTTTAAAGGTCATTTTCATTACATCTTGGATAGGGGTCAGAGGGCTCTTCTCAGCTGGTTTGAGCTTTGGCTAAGCTTGCTAGAGGACTTGGTGGGACCTAGTGCAGACACTGACAGGAAAAGAGAGGAGTGGGTGGAGGGGTACCACGGTACCTGCTTCCTCAGCAAGGGGGCAATGTTCTGAGATCCAGCGGAGGTTTGGGTTTTTGATCTAGTAATTGGAGGGGAGAAATCAGGTTGCTGAGGTGGAAGTGAAAGCAGAGAGTCTAGAGCAGAAGGCTGAGGGTGAGGAACTATTGGGGAAGCATAGTACAGGATGTGAGCGAAGGAGGAAAAAGGATTCCACATAGGGGAATTTCCCCCTTTTGAGCACTTGCCGAAGTTAAAAATGTCATGCAGAATTTGAGGATCTAGAGAACCCTCTGGGGGCCATAGTTTTTGGTTGTCTAATTGGTAATATGGCCAATGCTGTGTACTGAATTTGATGAGGAGTTTGGGTTCCACCAGGCAGCCCCTGTATGCTCACATCCCCATGACTTACACAAGAGGTCGGCTTTTCCCCCACACACCATGGCTGTTTGTCGCTTTGATAGTCTGCCGGGCATACATAGTAATATAGGCTAGCCAACCTGCATCTGGCTCGCGTGTCCCTGCATCCATAATGTTTGTTTCAATTATCTATGGTACGGAAGGGATTTAATGGAATTTTAGTGAGATCCTCTTCATCAGGCATGTCTCAATAGGAAAGACCTATACCGAGCTGAAAAATGTCTGGGTGGAGTGATAGTCACCAGGTCCCTAAGGGGGCCGTTAAGGTCTCTTTAATGGTTCTATTTATTTTTTCTACCTGTCCTGAGTTCTGGGGTATATAAGCATAATGTAACTTCCAATTAATCCACAGGGTCCTGGTTAACACCTGACTTACCTTGGCCATGAAAACCAGTCCATTATCAGTCCATTAGGCAGATCGTATCTTGGAAAAATATCTTTCAGGATCTTCTTGAAAACCATTTGCGCTGTTTTTTTTTTTTTTTTTTTTTTTTTTTTTTTGTGTGTGTGTGTGTGTGTGTGTGTGTGTAAGGCTTCAATCCATCCTGAAAATGTATCTACAAAGACTTGGAGATATTTAAGTCCATACCTTGCTGGCTTAATTTTAGTAATGTCCACTTCCCAGAATTGTCCTGGTCTGGTTCCTCATAGGTGCTTTCCTCTAGGAAACTTGGAAGGGTAAGCATTACCCAAGTGACGGACCCGACAGGCTTTTGTTACCCGTTCAGTTATTTCCTTTCACTGTGAGTTGGTTAGTGGAAAACTCTGTTCTTAATCTTACAGTAATGCCTGCAGTTTCTTTGAACCAAGGTGAGTGAGTTGATGTACATTTTTAACGTAGTGTAGGGCTTGCTCTAATTGCAGGCTGAGCTCAGTGAAGTTGAGGCGTTCAGTGTCAGTGTCCTTAGATGTTATCAAAAACTTCCTGGTCCTCAGGGTTTCATTGGAATTGGGCATCTTCCTTTAACAGCGGGTATAATGGAGCAGCTAAGGACGCAAACCCAGGTATCCATAACCTGCAAAAGCCAGCAGTCCCAAGAAATTCTCTGAGTTGTCTGCTGTAAGATGGGGGTGGTATCTACATAATGGTTTTTTTTCTGGGCTCAGTGAGCCATCGTTTACTGCCCCTAAGGGAATAGCCCAGGAAGATTACTTCATGCTAGCAAATTTGGGCCTTTTTGGTCGAAACTCTATACCCGAGTTGAGCAAGCTCATATAATAGTGCTTGGGTCCCAGACTCACAGTTTTCCTTGGTGTTGGCTGCCAGTAGCAGGACATCCACGTATTGAAGCTGGGTAAATTCAGGGTGCGTAGTTCTGAAGTTGTTGAGATCTCTGTGGAGGGCTTCATCAAAGAGAGTGGGGGAGTTTTTGAACCCCTGTGGGAGTCTAGTCCAAGTTAGTTGACCAGACGTTTTGGTTTCTGGGTCTACCCACCCGAAAGCAAACAGCAACTGACTATCTTTATGCAGAGGCAAGCAAAAGAAAGCATCTTTTAAGTTCAGAACAGTATATAATTTCCCCTCAGGGTTCAGAGTGCTAAGCAGATTGTACCGATTAGGTACCATGGGGTGAATGTCCTGCCCTCTTTTGTTGATCTCTCTTAGCTCTTTAATGGGGCGATAGTTCCCGGTCCCTGGCTTTTTTTTTTCTAGTAGCAGGGGAGTGTTCCAGGCCGATTGACAGGGCCTTAGGACCCCTAATGCCAGATATTTCTGAATATGGGGCCTTATCCCACCTTTAGTTTTTTTGCTTAGAGGATATTATTTGACATTGACTGGGGAGACTGAGGTTTTTAACTCCACTGTTATTGGAGATTGTTTCACGGCCAGGCCTAACCCAGCAGTTTTTGCCCAGGCATCTGGGTAATCTGTTATCCATTTTTGGGGTAGCTTGCCTGTTTGATCAGACTTGGGGCATGTGAATGGTGGATGTTCATCTTCTACTAATATAGTTAAAGCCGTGACTATAGGAGTTTTTGCTGAAGTATTTAGAAATTTCATTTGGGGGCCTTCATGGTTAAAAGTTATTTTGGCCCGGAGCTTGATGAGCAGATCTCTGCCCATCAATGGGTCCAGGCATTCCGGGATTCCTAGGAAGGAGTGATGGATTTTTCCTTTCCCCAGGTCCATGGTCCTCTTAGTTGTCTAAGCCTGATATTTACTGTCATCATCCCTTTGAACTAGAGACCTTTTAATTGATAGAGGGCCCAATGGGGCCTTAAGGGCTGAGTATACTGCTCCTGTATTCACTTCAAAGTTTACTGGAGTCCCCTCCACTTCAAAAGTTACCCTGAGCTAGGGGATGGGATCTGAGCCCTGACTTTCTTAGTCATCCTCCAGAGTCAGAATGGCCAGCTGGCGTGGCTGTCTCTTTATAGGGAACTCTATGGCCCAGTATCCTTTTTCTTTAGAGTAGGCACACTGATCTGAGGCCAGGGGTGGCCTCTGGCATGGGCCCTTCCTGTCACCCTATGTCTTAATTTCTGGCCTCTTTCTTGTTGTGATCAGGACCTTAGTCAATGCCTTAGTCTGTCTTTTGGTTCTCTCATCCTCCCTTTGCTCCCTTTCTTTCTCCCTGTTTCTCTCTTATAGTATACTTTCTTTTCTTCTTTCACAAAATCTCTCTTTTAATTTTTTTTTTTTTAATATCCATGGCAGCTTGCTCAATTAAGGCCATCGTGACAGATGCCTTTTAATCTGCTGCCTGAGGATCGAAAGGAGTATATCTCTTATATGCCTCCATGATTCTCTCTAGAATCATAAATGGAGATTCATCAGGCCTTTGATTAATTTCTCTTACCATGGCCAAATTAGTTGGTCACCCAGTGGCCACTTGGAGACCCGCTGTTAGAGCCTGGCAATAATTGAACAGATGCTCCCTATCTTCAAAGGTGTTGGGGTCCCAGTTGGGTGGGTTTAAGGAGAAGCCAGCTTTGATTATGTTGGGAAGTTGTGTTGGTCGCCCATCAGGTCTGAGGATATTTTTTTCTACATTCCAGGAGATTTTTCTCTCATTGCTCTGTCATGAAGAGAGTCGCTAGGTGGTGTTGGCAGTCACCTCAAGTAGGCAGGTGTGAAAACGTCGGTGAGTTCTCTGAGTTCTTTTAGCCGGGCCAGCTTCCTCCAGGGAAGGAGGGGCTGTGTGTGCCGCGGGACAGTCATCTGGATGACGCTGGGCCAGCCTAGCTTCCTCGAATGGTGGAGAGGCTGAGTCAGCAGAAGGGGAATCACTTAGAGGGTGTTAGGGGTTGGGAGACGAGGGCAGATGATAAGGAGGGGGTGGTGAGTCCAGTAGAGTCTTGAGACTCAGGGAGAACAGAGGGTGGAGGAGGAGGAGCAGAGAGGTTGAGATAGAATCGTGGGGGAAGGAGTAGGAGCAGGTGCAGGGACAAGGAAAGGCTTGACCCATGGAGGAGGAGATTTGTAGAGGTACTGACAAGTTAAGATATATGGCTGTTGATCTGGATGTCTATGTGGCACCTGCTGAAAGACAATATCTCGGACTTTTCAAATAAGTGCGAAGTTGAAAGATCCTTCTAGGAGCCATCCGACTGCAATGGTGGGTCATTCTGAGACACAGAATCTGCCAGGTCTGGCGTTTTACTGAAAAAGAAAGATTCTGAGCCCTTAAGCAGATTTTGGTCCAGTGATTAAGGGTCAGGGACAGAGGCATTGAAATGATCTGTCCCATAATGAAATATACACAGACACTGAAAGCAACGACACACAACACAGACAAGACAAGACAATAAAGACAGGCAATGGACGTCCAATACTGAGACCAGGACTGACTAGTCGGCAAAACCTGAAGGGCTGGCAATACCGAATCAGAAACAAAATATCACTGAGTCGAGGAGACTATTGTTCCATGATTTCCCGAGTCTATCCCCCAGGGACATGGCCTGTGGCTCTGTGACATGTGTGTCAGCCACCATGGGAGAGAGCTCACGCTCTTTACCAATAGCCGTTTTGCCATACCCTAACCTGAAGCCTGAAACGAGAAAGATGGGCCTTATTTACCCCCAGAGGAGCCCGTTGGGGGTATTTTGTCTGCAGCTTCCGGATCTTGCTAGGGCCACCAGATGTAAAGGTTGGGCGAGCATCTGCGGCAGAGACCACTAAGAGACTGTCTCATGCAACAGCAAAGGGTTTATTGGGAGTCCGGCATGAAGGGCTCAGAGATCACTTGAACAGAGCAGAGAGCCCTGAGAACAGCTTAAGAAATGGTTATATATTTTTCTTGGAGAGGGCAGGGAGAGAAATTTATTGATGGATAATGGCGAGTGTCAGTTTGCGAGCAACTGGTTGACGGAGTACATTCTGCAGTTTGGCAGTTTGGGACAGCACATTCTGGGAACAAGAATAGTAAACAGTTCTCAAGATTTCAATGGTGTTTTGTTAAGCATACAGAAAAACAGGAAATGACAAGTATCTATTTTATTAACCTTTCAATATAAATATGAAAACAGAAATCTAGTTAAGATTTGAAGTCCAGAAGTTCATTTGGCCCTTGATTGGTATACTTAGCATTGAATTACGTTCTGTAGAGATGTCCCAGAAATATGGATATACAATGTCATAGGACCTTGTACCTTCTCGGAGGTCAGTTCCAAAACACAGTCTCTAAGGGGAATCACACCAAAGTGCAAGCCATGTTGGACCCAGTTATCTCTTCCAACTTCCACACAAATGACCGCAGTTAAAACCAAAACACTCTCACATGACACTCATCTTCTTCCATATAGACACTCATCATAACTTCTGGCAGGAGGATTCCATGAGAGGCGCAGCACAAGACAGTATCCCAAGTAAGCTCCCTTTCCCCTCATTTACCAAAAGTCAGGGTGGCCTGGACACCCTTCCTGTGAACCAGGAGTGATCAAATATGCCTGCCGTTAACACAGCTCTGTTCTCCAATTTGAGGCCTACTGACTGTCGGTTTAGATTCTTTATTTGAATTGGATTCATAAGAAAACCCAAGAACCTATGGGCTAGCATCTGCAGGGCTTTGAAGAACTCATTTGACCCATTGGATCCCTATTCTCACTTGAGGGAGGTTAAGAACCTTATGGAGGAATGCGAGAGACTTCATCCACAATGACTGATTTTTGGCCATTTTGATTTGGATCCACACATGGGATCTTTCTTACGATCCATCAGGTGCTGAGAATCTAAGCTCTAGGCTCACACAGGGCCAAAGGGCTGATTCAGACACATCCCTTTCCAAAGGAATTAAGCAAACAGCCACAGGTGATGCCCATTCATTTCCGTTTGAAAACTCTTTTCTTCAGGAATCTCCAAGGCGTGGCCTGAGGCAAAGACCTTCCTGACATTCAGGGCAACAGAACAATAGGTAATAAAAAGGCCAATTGCAGGGTTTCTCCACTGAGACTATCCTGGTCACACTGGTATCTGAGTTTTCTGAGATTCTTGCCAATTCCTTCAGCTATCCAGTACATGTCCATGTCACGGTGCTTGGAGGTGCTACATACCGTGGACACAAAAGCATGAGTCTATTCTGGAGAGTGGCCAGAATTCAGGAAGAAAACAGGAACTTAGGAAGATAGCTGGTGTTGCCCATTGATAAGGCAAGCCCTAGAGTATTCATTAATTGGGCAGGATGAATGCTGGGAAGCTTTCTAATAGACAGGAAACATCCATTGATGCATTCTCTTTTCTAATGTCTACAACCACGGACACAGTGGGATACACAGACATAGAAACACTCGCCTTGTCCAACAACTTACTAGAAACAGTTCACTCCAAACCAAACAAACCGACTTTCCTACCTATTCTCTGAACATGAGACAAAACCACAAACACACATCCACACCCACAAAGTCACCTCCTTCACCCAAGTAGGTCTCTCACTCTCCAGAGTGTCCTCTGACTGCTGGGTCATACTGTGTTCCCCCGATATGGCCTGTCCTGTTTCAGATCTGGTCTCCTTGTCCAAATCTGTGAATTGGTCAGGAGCCAGCTTTGAGCCACTACCTGCTTTTTCAAAAAAGGCCCCTCTTCAGAGTTTTCCTGGCATTTGGCCATCCTCACATCAGTAGGTACCAAGAAAGACTGACTCTGTCCTTGCTAAATCGAAGCAAGTGAGACCACTAGGACTGGGACTGGGATTGGCTCTGTGTGCCTGGCTTCCTGGATCCCAAGTTCAGAGAGTTCCATTACCAAGGAAGTGAGGTGAGGTCGCATCCTTCAGGAACTGAATGAGGTCACTGCCTTGGCAACCACTTTGTCCAAACAGTTGCTTCCAAGAGTACCATGAAAAGGAGGCTGACCCTACATTCTGTGGCACTTTCGCAAATTAGGATGGTATATCAACCATAGGCACCAAGGAACAGCTCTCCACTCAGGCCTGGTTTGGTCCATCTTCTCTATATTAGGAAGAGAGCCTTTAGTCCCGGGAGCATTGCAGTGAACCTCTGCACTAAAACTATTAGCAAGCACCTGATGGAGGAGGCCTCCATAGGTAAGTGGCGCCTTTATAACATCTGATATCCGGTTAAGGGAGATCTCTTCTGATGACAGAGATGTGGCCTGGGGAGGCTCACATATACTCCTGTCCAGGACAGTAACAAGAATCGTTCTGTCCTCTGTTCTGTTCTGTAGGAAATTCCTCTGGAAGTGTAGAGAGGTGCCGACGGGCACGCACGCGCTCCTACCCTGGAGCTTTAGCAAGATGTTGCACTGTACCACTGTTTTTCTGTTTAGGCGCCGGGTTTCTGTTTTTCTTTTTGTGTGTGTGTGTGTGTGTGTTTTGTTCTGCGTTCTATTTTTTTTTTGTTTGTTTGTTTGCTTTTGTTCATTTTGTTGTGTGATTTTGGTTGTAAAAACTTAAGGATATTGGACGTGAAAATGGGTAATAAAGAGAGTAAGCCTGACACCCGTTTGAACTGTGTTTTAAGGAACTTCGATGAACTTTACCCCCCTTTGTTTAGCAGGATGATAGAAGCCCCTAGCTGGCTGCCTGGAGCACAACCATTGCAGAGGGCAATGCCTGCTGGGGACCTAAGAACTGAGTATCTCCCAGGTTAACAAGTGAAACTCCTTTAAAACCCCTTGTCCCTCCAGATCAAGAGAGTCACAACATTTGGCAGAGTCCCCTGTGTTTCTCCTTTGTTAGCAAAGCAATTAGCCTCCCCTTTTCTTTTTCTCAGAACCCATTCCTCATTATTTAATTGGTATAAATTGGCTTCTAGGTCAGGAACCGAACTTTAAGTTACAAATTTGGTAACCCCCCTCCGCCCCAGAACTTTGTGAGAGCTGTCTACTGAAATGTTAGGAGATGGAGCTTGCTTGGGGTGGAACTGAACCAGAGGAGCTAATCCTGTAAGTAAAAGGAGGGACTGAGGGACCCCCAGCAGCAGCCAAAGCCCTGTTGATTCAGGGAATACCCTCCTTCCTTCCGTGCACTGTAAGGTTTATGCCACCTCTGTCTTGTTAAAAAAGAGAAAAAGAAAAAGGGGACACTAAATTCAGTAAAGTCACCATATAGACACTTTATTTTACATTTCAGGTTGCCCCTCTGTTAAAACATCTGGTCCCCCCCGTGGTGCCACTGGTGTAGTAGATTTTTTCTCTTATCTGCTCTGGTTTAAAGGATTCTGTCTGACAACCATAGTCTCTACCTCCTTTCTGTCTGTCTTGTGTCTTTGTTTCTGGTCCTTTAAGACATGTGCAATAATGTGTTGATATTATAAATTTTTTCTTGGGAATGATCTTAGCTGAATGTGTGTCTAAATGATGATGTTTTATCATAAAAAAACTGATATCTGAATGGGTTTTTGAAGCATTGCACAATCTTGCAGTTAAAAGTCGGGTTTAGGTCATTGTTTAGTTTAAGATTTCAGGTAATTCATGCCAGAGAACTTAAATACTTAGGATGGAAAACTGAAGAACTCTACTTCCAAGTTGGCAAGTAACTTCCCAATCATTCACTTTTTTTTTTTAACCAATTTTGAATTCGGTAGCCAGAGAAAATGTCACTGTGTGTACCAGTGCATTAATTTGGACAAGGATAGTAAACCATAGTATGATATCTGTTGACAAAATAAGATGAAAAGACATAAAATTTTGTGAATTGTATCTTGAACTTGTATCATAATTTTCAACACCCCAACCAGAAAATTATGGTTAATATGCCTTAGGCCTCAGGTGTCTGCTCAGAATAGCAGTTTTTTTCCTGCTCCTTCCAGACTTCAGCCATGACTCATGTTGAAATGCAAATGAAAAAAGCCTGCAAGCTTAGTAGGAGACTGATTTGATGCCCAACGGAAAAAAAAAGTAAATTGTATGGTATTTACTAATTACTGGCCAGTCATTTTTTCTAGGACTCTTATTGTTTTCCTTAGATACTTTATTATTTTTGAGCTCATGATTCTGAGCATACAGACCTACGTTAATGTTTTTCTGATCAGTTCTATCTTTGACCAACTGTGGACTTTTTGAAACATTGCAATAGATATTTAACCTGTGAAAAACTACAAGACCTTTACTATTATTATGTGTGCACAATTTTGTTATGTGTTGTCTGTCTATATAGACATATATCCGTATATCATATATATGATGCACAAATTAACATATATAAGAAGCGCTCATAAAAAAAAGCGCTCATAAAAACAAATTTTAAAAAGTGGATCCAAAGATATTTAGTTCACGTGGTTTAAATGTTTCAATTTAAATCGGATAAACAGATAAAAATAAATGTTTTTAAATTTAAGCTTACAAATTTTTCTAGGTGTTCAAAAATCTAATAAAATATTAATATCTACAAAACGTCTAATGTGCCTTGGTTCTAGAACATTTTCTTCAACATAAAAATGGTTTACACTGTTCAATACATTTCTCTAATATTTTGATAAATAAGTAAAGTAAATTTGATATGGGATTACTCATTCGTGAGTACTTTTGTTAGAAATCTGATTCATTTACTAAGGTCTGTATAAGTTTTTACTAAACTCTATATAAGGTTTTAAAAATCAGTCATGTGTTAATGAGACAAAAATTTTTTGAAACATAAGTTTACCCATAACATTGTGTTTATTAAGTTTTATTTTTTCTAGAGCAAGGAACCATAAAAATTAAAAAACTTATTAAATCAGAACTGTTATTTTAGAGCATTGTACTGCCATTTCTTTAAAAGCTATACTTGGTTAATGTAGAAACATCAATGTAATTGTGATGCTATTAATGTTTTCATATCTTACAGGTATGCAAGTCTGTAAGGTAGAAACTTAAAAAGAGCATTATATCAAGCTGGTGTTCTGAAGTTGTATGGTAAAAAAATATATTGGAGATTTATTTACCTGTTATCAATAAGATATGTAAAGTTTTATGTTACTTTTTACAATGTGGAACAATTTAAATGTATTTTTAAGTTAATGAGAGCCTAATCTATGTAAAAGTTCAAAACTTTCAGGCTTTCTTTAATTCATGCTTTAAATGTGATATCATATGGTGTTAGCTAATGTTCATGAGACCACAAACAATTTATGTAAACTTTGTCAATGTTGCTTTTAATTTTTACTTTTTAATAAAAACAACCCCATACCATTATTGTCATCTGGTAATAACAAAAGGGTAATCAAAGCAATATAAACAAATACTTTAGGATTATACTCCTAAACAAAAACACCTAAAAAAACAAAACTGCCTTCTCAATAATTCATGACTTCATTGATCATTTCTAGTTAGAGACACTTGGTAGCAGAGTAATATTATCTCCTTTTGGTACACAGTGACCCAGTTCTGTTCTTTACTTTGTTTTAAATCAATTTCTTCTGCATCATCTGATGAGAGGTTCATATACTTCTTAAAACCAATGATTGAGCCCTCAACCTGCACATTCACTTGCTCATAGAGCCAAACCTGAAATTGGGAACTATTTTGCAAGTGTCTGAAGATGAAGTTGATGGGTTACACCTTCACTGTCTGTACATTTTGACCTTGGCCACAGTACACTAAAATGGAAGTTCACAAACACCACAATGACCTAGAGGCTCCTCACATAGAAACTTACAGATCTGGTATACTGTTTTCTAGAAACCCTTCCAAATTATAAAGTAATTCTAATAATCCATGTTTATCATAATTTTTCCTACCAAAACCCAATCCTGAGTATGAACTATTAGTTTCTTAAGGAGTAGATCTTCCCAGACCCCCAAACCAAAAAAAAAAAAAAAAATAAATAAATAAATAAATAAATAAAGATCAGCTTTAGAACTAAAATGCTTAAGATTTATAAAGAGCCCTGCCTTACCTGAGATAAGGCTGGGTGTCCCATCTTACTATATGTGAGAATGACTATGAAA
Organism: Callospermophilus lateralis; assembly: GCF_048772815.1. NCBI lineage: Eukaryota > Metazoa > Chordata > Mammalia > Rodentia > Sciuridae > Callospermophilus > Callospermophilus lateralis. The sequence goes on from NW_027510789.1 coordinate 259,226, forward strand.
CAAGTACGTCAGATAATATTTCTTTAAACTTATGTTAAAAACATAAAAAATGTCAAGATTCCTAGGATCTCAAACAGGGGATATAATGTAATACTCAGCCAAAAAATTTAGGGTAGCTATTACACGAACTAAGTATTTTTACTTTTGTTAATTTTAGTTGAAATTTTCTTATAAGTTATCTAAAGATTCCCTGTTAGTGTTTTACAAATGTGTTGCTTTAAGAACACAACATGGGTTTATTCAAGATAATAAGTCATCACCTACAATACAGACAGAATAATACAGATCCCAATTAATAAAAAGATAATTATAAAGTTATAGACATTAAAGTCCAGTACTCTTAATATAAGGCTGTTAAAATTAATTTGCTGCATGTTTAAGATTAGGATTTAAAATTAAAGTTAAATGAAAAGGGCCAAGAAAACCAATATTTGGCTCTTACCCTCTGAGTCAATCTGAATCCAGGGAACAGGGGACTTCTCTAAAGAGCTTTGCAACTCTGAGCCACATAACCTCCTGATCAGGGAGATTAATGAGACCACTGGAGAACAGATAGCCAATCAGTGCATTTGTTATGAAGAGGAGAGTCATCAGAGAAAGGAGATATCCCTGATGCTTCTGAGGGAAGCCAAATGGTCAAGCAAGACCTGGACCCACCCAGCGCAAATGGCACTAGCAGAATTGAAAATGTGCTCTCATTTTTCCAGAATTGACTCCCATAAAGCTCAGCTGACTGTTAACAATAGATAGAAACAAAAGTTCGTTTGACTGCTTCATCTTAAACACTTTGGAAAGACAGTTAAGACGAAAATTCAGCCATTCCTGGGCATTTTAAATAATAATAATAATAATAATAATAATAATAATATTTTAAGGTATGCACTTTATTTTAGCCTCCCAAAATAAGTAAGACTGGAGGCTACAAAGAAGGATTCTCAGACAGGAATGCCTGATACTTATAAAAAGAGACTATCAAGAAGAGCTGCCACAGGCAGAAATTTTTAATTTAAGGCCTGCAGATATTCCTAACCAACACAGGTAGGCTTGGTGTTTGCTAGTACGATTATCCAGCCCTGAGTAACAGAATTAAAGGTTTCTCTATTAGACGCAGAGGTCATACTAGAAAAAGGATTTTACAAGATCAGATGACATTACATTGTTAAACTGTATCTTATGGGGAAGGACAACTGTAACACTAAAAGTTAAATATTAATTTGATAGTCCTGATAACTGGGGATATTAAAGACTGGTGAGGGAACTTCTATACAGTAACATGTTCCGGCTGCTGCAACATTTATTCAGTACTCATGGTTTTTGTTTCTCTCATAGAAGAACCCATCCCCAGATGACTTTACAACCTGTTCTTTCCCAACCAGACTTCAATCCGAAATGACTTCTAAAAGGCAACTCATGTCCCCCAACTGACTTATAAAAGGCAACTCATGTCCCTCACGCCATGCCCACTCACTTCACCCTGTCTCAGGTCAGAAGAAGAAATAATGATTGACGCCACTCTTCTTACAACAATGGAGAGAAAGATAAGTAGACTATCAATATAAGTAATTAATTAAGTCTGATAAAATCAGGGAGATCGGTTTTGGGTAAGTTCTAAAAATTTGTAGAATCTTACCTGAGGGATTAAAATTTCCTCAGTGCTCTTCCCCTAATCTATTAAAGATTTGAAAGGGACACAGAGAAAAGGGGGAAATGATAGACCCAACCTGATATTTTATTAAAATTGAGAGCCATCTTGCCACAAAGCCATGAAAAGGTAATTTTGGCTTTACCATAAATTACTGCAAATTCTGAACCTGCTTGAAATGCCTGCCCGTGCCTTGAACTCACGCATGCCCGGCTCTCTGACCAGATAGCAGCCCTCTCTGAAACTTTAGTGACACATCATAAATATTTGCCTTCTCTGGCCAGACAACATCCCTCTCTGAGGCTCTAATGGTCCTCTGAATTCTGATGTAGGGACAGCAAAAAAAACCTAAACTACCATTAGTGTGATGCTTGTCAGAGTTCTGTTATCTGTAACACCCATTTTGTGTAACTTTCTGGGCTATAAAGCTGGGCTGTAGGAAAGCTGGGGTTGCTGTCTTGTTCCGGCTGTTTTGGTAGGGGAGGCAGCATGAAAGGTAGAAATAATAAGATTAATTTAATATGATTTTAATTAGAGTCAGTGGTCTTTTCTTGTGTCGTGGTCTAACAATTAACACTCCAAAAACATGGAGCTCTGACGGCCTAAAGACTTCTTGAGGAACTTCCTCTGAGGTTGGGCACTTGAAATATATGTTGTTGTAAGGAGCTTTAGCTTCCTTTCTAGTGAGACCATCAAAGATGGGTTTGAATCTATGTGACCTGGAGGACATGGTTTCTTGTATTCTAATGAACATAAGGCAGCAGTGCTGAATTTTCTCTTTGTAGGTAAACTGTGGCCACTGGGTGCTAAGTGTCTCCCCGTGTGGACTGTGAAGCCATTTTTTCATCCTCCACTTTTCGTGGTGTTTCGTGCTGCTGCACTGGGAGTTTGGTATTTGCTTCATGAAATACAAAGAGTTCAACTGGGACCCAGTTTTGGAGGAAGTTCTGTCACTTGTGGTGGGTCAGGGTCTGCAGGAGAATGCAACAACCAGGTTATATCTCACAGAGCTTGCCCCCTTGTACATAGAAATCTGACTCTGAACTTTGCCCTGGAACCTCTCCATGTAACAAGATGCCTTTACATAGAAGGTTCTGCTGGATGCACAATGTCAGTCACAAGCCATTTGGAAGGCAATGGCAAATCCTCATGGCCACACCACAGATGTATTATCACACACCTGCCCACCACTGCAATAGGCCCACTACTCAGCAGGCTCCAACTTACTGGCATCTTTGTTCTACACCATTTTCATGAAACCCGGTCAATCATGGCATTCTCTTGTACACTAATGATCAGCAACAAGACATCCAAAGGTTCTCTAGTGCCACCTGATTATTGGAATTTCAAAAATTTCATTGTATTTATCTAGCCATTTTTCATGGATGAAGTTGGAGACACTGTGGGTTTCAGTTCATTCAGGAACCATTAAATGGTGAGGAAGCTCATTTCAATGAAAGCTCTGGAGAACCCTCACAGGCAAGTCTTCCCATAGAGTCTTCAAAAGGTCACATGGAGCCAGGCCCATTGAGGTCTTTAATGTGACGTCCAAGGGTGTTCTGATTCTCAACTATGGCTGCCAAATCTTTCAGAATAAAATCATGTGATATCCTAGCTGAGATTCCAAGGCTCTGTGGAAAGCCACCCTGTCCTTGATCTCAGTTTCCAAGGGCGAATCCCATGCGTGGCCTCCTAAAATCTGAACACAGTTCATGGCAATATTTCTCTGAGATCAGTTCCAGAACTCAGACTTTAAGGGGAATCACACCAGAGTTCAAGCCCAGGTAGACCCAGTCATCACTTCCAACTGCCACACAAATGACCACAATTAAAACCAAAGCACTCCCACAAGGCCCTCATCTTCTTCCATATAGACACTCATCATAACCTGTGGTTCGAGGTTTCCATGAGGGGATCAGTCCAAGACAGTGTACAAAATAACCTCCCTTGCCCCTCATTTGCCTAAAGTCAGGGTTGCCTGGACACCCTTCCTGAGAACCAGGAGTGATCAAATAGGCCTGCCATAAATACTGCTCTGCTTCCCGAATTTGAGGCCTACTGACTCTCGGGTATATATTCTTTATGTGAATTGGAATCATGAGAAAACCCAAGCACCTATGGGCTATCTTCTGCAGGGTTTGAAGAACTCATTTGACACAAAGGATCCCTATTTTCAATTGATGGAGGTCAGGAACCTTACAGAGGAAGGCGAGAGACTTCGTCCACAATGACTGCTTTTTTGGCCATTTTGGTTTTGGAAGCACACATGTAATCTTTCTTTAGATCCATCAGGTTCTGAGAATCTATGCAACAGCCTCACACATTGCCACTAGTCTGATGCAGACACATCCCTTTCCAAAGCAATTAAGCAAAGAGCTACAGGTGATGCCCATTAATTTCCATTGAAAACCATTTTTTCAGGCTTCACAAAGGGGTGGACTGAGACAAAGACGTTTCTGACATTCAGGGCAACAGAACAATAGGTAAGCAAATGGCCCAAAGCAGGGTTTCTCGAATGATATCTGAGTTTTCTGAGATGATCCCATTCCCTTCAGCTATCCAGTACGTGGCCATGTCACAGAGCCTGGAGGTGGTACATATTGTGGACACCAAACCATGAGCCTATTCTGGAGAGTGGCACGAATTCAAGAAGAAAACAGGAACTTAGGAAGATAGTAATTGTTGCCCATCTATAAGGCAAGCCACAGTCCATATATAAATTGGGCAGGATGAATGCTGTGAAGCTTTCTACGAGACAGGAAACATCCATTGATGCATTCTCTTTTCTAATATCTACAACCACAGACACAGTGGGATAAACAGACATAAAAACACTCGCCTTATCAAAAGACTTACTAGAAACGATCCAATCCAAACCAAACAAAGCGACTTTCCTACCTATTCCCAGATCATGAGACAAAACCACAAACTCACACGCACACCCACAAAGTCACCGCCTTCCCCCAAGTAGGTCTGTAACTATCCGGAGTGTCCTCTGACTGATGGGCCATACTATGTTCCCCCAAAATGGGCTATCCTATCTCAGATCTGGTCTCCTTGCCAACAATGTGAAGTTGTCAGGTGCCAGTGGTGAGCCACTACCTGCTTTCTCAGGAAAGGCCCCTCTTCAGAGCTCTCTTGGCATTTGGCCATCTTCACATCAGTAGTTACCAAGAAAGACTGACTCTGTCCTTGGTAAATCCAATCATGTGAGACCACTGGGACTGGGACTGGAACTGCCTCTGGGTGCCTGGCTTTTGGGATCCCAAGTTCAGAGAGTTCCATCACCAAGAAAGTGATGTAGGTCACTTCCTTCTGGTACTGAATGAGGTCACTGCCTAGGCAATCACTTTTTCCTAACATTTGCTTCCAAGTGTCCCAATAGATGGAGGCTGCCCCTACTTCCTGTGACACTTTCACAAGTTAGAATGGTATATCAAACATAGCACCCGGAAGCAGCTCTCCACACAGGCCTGGTTTGGTCCATCTTCTCTACATTAAGAAGAGAGAGATTGCTTCAGACACACCCATTCATCCTGACCAGGTTGTTTGTCGTGGAAGATGACTTTTGCTCTCTCAGGTCCTTCATAGCTTCCTCTATCTTCCCCAGGGTTCATTTCTGCATGGACCTTTGAGGTTCTCAGCAGGTGGAAGATCTCTTATGTTTCTGTATTGTAAGACCAACTCTGTCCCTGCTCTTTTGTAAAGTTAGATGGAGGGCAAAGAGTATGGTTAGGGTTAATAACATGTTTGATTTGGGTTAGGAATCATTCTGCTGGATGAATAATGGTATTGGGAACCTGCGATATTTGTAAGTATATATAGAGGTGAAATATATGTATGAAAACAGAAATCTAGGTAAGATTTGAAGCCCAGAAGGGCATTGGATCCTTGATTGGGATACTTAGCTTTGAATTATGTTCTGCACATGTGTCTCAGATAAATCTATACACAATGGTATAGGACCTTGTACTTGGATGATTGAATGTCAAAGAGAACATCCAGTCTAAAAAGGATAGTTGGTAGGATTAGGAAGATAGTTGGTAGAATTAGAAAAAAAGAGTGAGTATAGGATTTGAAAAAAAAGTTCTTTAGCAATAGGGTTTCAGGTAGAGAGAAAATGTAAATGTCAGCACATGTGAAGAGTTGGTCACAATGATGAATTGGGGAAAATATGTAGGAAAGCAGATATCAATAGAGACATAGGAAATCAGGCAAATGATAAAGTGATTGATTGGATTAGACTTTTTCAGCAGGCTTGAAGTTGAATATATAATCTTAGGAAGAAACACATATGTAGTCACCAATAGGATTGACATTTGAGAGCATTAGCCAACCTGGACACGGGTGATTTTTATAATCCATACTCATATTCCATTTAGGCTTTGGTACAATCGTAAGTGTGACTTTGCATTTTGTTGCCAGAATATTACTGTGATAAAATGTATATGTAGATCAGGTGACATGAGTATTTCTTGCACCATTTCTGGGAGCAATATTTTGAAGAGGTATCAATTAGTATTGGGGGCACAAATAGGTGTACCATGTGTGTATGAATATAGAGAGAATGATTGAATAGACCATACTGTGAATAAATAATATAACTTGTTCCAACTTTAGAAATTGGAACAAATTAATATCTCAAAATACATAGCAAATCTTATATTGATATACATACATTCATTCCAACCAGTTATATATCTAATGGTAATATTAGGGTTGTAGTTTATCATAAATTCTGTGTGAGTTTTGCTTCAAAATTGATTATGGAAATCGAAAATAATGTGTTTGGAAAGAAGTCTCATGAAATGAGCAGTCAAAAACAAGTAGGAATATATGTGTTCTGAAGCAGGAAGTGATTGAATGTGTTACAAATGTCTTTAAATTTGTGAACTTGTGGATGAAATGTACATTTTATGATGTACAAAAACTGAAGAAATAGAAATGTACCAGTGTTGAATAAAATTGAACGTCAAAATACACATCATGTCCCACAGGAATCTACTAGCATTGATGTTAAAGTGGGTCAGTTACTGTAGAAATATAAGGATTTGTTTGCACCATTCACTGAAGTAAGTTTTCAGTACTAGAAAACAAATATGTATTTCAGGTGGATGAATGTTTCTGAAAATAATCTTATGAAAAGTTGATTATAAAACCACATACATGAACATTAGTGAATTTAGGGAGTGTATAATAAGACACATGTATTTCATATTTTGAAAAATCTAGAGTGTATATATATATATATATATATATATATATATATATATATATATATACACACACACAAATACATTGGAAAGTAGAAAATATATGCCAATCAAAATTCATCATGAAATATATATCATCCACAGATCCAAAAATATTAATTTTACTGAACATGGATTTATGTATAATGTTGCTCAACTAAAAAGCTCACTCATAGTTTGAATTTTCAGTTCCAAAAGCATTTAGGAGGAGTGATTTCTTCTCATACTTTGTATCTGCCAAGTTAGCCACCTCACAAAAATGTACGTGTATTCCAGGTAGGATTTTGTATGTGCATATAAAAATACATGTGCTGAATTGGCTACAGAAAATGGGAGACAGGAATTCACATGTGTGTTAACTTTAAAAACACATGGAGAACAATTTCAAGAAAAAAATTTACAAGATTTATAACTCCTACCCTATATCATGCAAAAGGCAAGACCAACTATTCACCATGCCTCCTCTGAACTGCTTGTATTTCTATTCTGTTTGGGTTATTTTTCTCCATCATATTAGGATTAGTAGTCAGAGTCTAGTAGGGTATGGGTTAGTGTCAGAGTTTCAGTATTTCGAATGAAAAATTGGAAAATGTATCCAATGTGTATGTAAATATGTGCTACACAAAAATCTTCCCACTCTTATCCAGAACAATGTCTTGACAATACCTTCGCCCCAAGTAAGAAACAATTAGAGGAAAAGAGTTAGAAATTCCGTGAATACATATCTGGAATGGAAAACAATCAGGAGTTCACAATCTTGGAAGTGGTAGAGGAGTTTTCAAAAGTAAGGGACAGGGTAAACACTCCACAAAAATGGAATTCTGCTGGCCTAGAGACTTCTTGGGAAACTCTCTGTGAGGTTGGGCACTTGAAATATATGTTGTTGTCAGGAGCTTTAGCTTCCTTTCTAGTGAGACCATAAAAGCTGGGTCTGCATCTATGTGACCTGGTGGACATTGTTTCTTTTTTTCCCAATGAACATGAGGCAGCATTGCTGAATTCTCCCTTTGTAGGTAAACTGTGGCCCCTGGGGGCTAAATGTCTCCCCATGTGGACTGTGAAGCCATATGGTCATCCTCTATTTTCGTGGTGTTTTTTGCTGCTGCACTGGAAGTTTGGTACTTGCTTCACGAAATACAAGGAGTTTAAATGGAACACAGTACGGGAGGGAGTTCTGTCACGTGTGGTGAGTCAGGGTCTGCAGGAGAATACAAGAACCAGGCTTCTATCCCACATAGCTTGCCCCCTTGACTATAGCAACCTGATTTTGAACAGCGTCCTGAAACCTCTCCATATAACAAGATGCCTTTACATATAAGGGTCTGCTGGTTTGACCATGTCAGTGACAAGCCATTTGGAAGCCAATGGCAGATCCACATGGCCCCACCACAGATGTTTTATCACACACCTGCCCACCATTGCTCTAGGCCCACTACTCAGCAGGATCCAACTTTCTGGCATCTCTGTTAAACACCATTTTAATGAAAACCAGTCAATCAAGGCACTGTCTGGTATACTCATTGTTGGAAAAAGTATAAACGGCAGCCATACCCCAGAGAAAAACCCCAACATGGCGCCTAAGGACTTCTTCTTCCTACCTTCTTCTTTTCTGAAGTGGCGCGAAAAGTTCCCGCCCGGGTGAACTCTCCCACTGGTGCCAATTTCAAATCTCGCTGGCGGGGAACCTTAGACCCAATGAGAACTAACTCCTGGGCTTCGGAGCTGATATCTGAAAGAACTTGCCAATAAACGGGTTGCCTGCCATTTATCTAAGTCCTTTCATCTCCTCCTTAGTTCTATATAAGCACACAGCTTTTTGCAATAAAATTGGAATTCTCCCGGCGAAGTGCCTTTGAGTGGGGAGTTCTTTCATTCTGGTGCCCCGTTTGAGGATACGGGTGAGCTCTTTCCAACAAGAGCCCCGTCCCCCGTTCCGCCCAGACACTCCGTCCTGGTCCGTTCTTTTCAGACGCCAGCTTCCTGCACTCACCACTGATCTGATGTATGTAAGCTTCCCCTGACCCGGCTCGCCAACTTCCTTCAGGCTACCGCTAGTTTTGTGACGCTGATCGTCCAGCACACTCTAGACGCCCGGTAGGGGAGAGGGAATTCCTCCCACCAAGACCTTTACTGGTCACAGTGGACCCTCTAGTGATCCGTTTCCCTTTGGGACATGAGGGTTCTGAGTTTACAGGAGAGGCTCTGTGGTTTTTCCTCCTTTGCTGCCACTGCTGCTGCCGGCTAGATTTGCTGTTTCCTGCAGGGCTGCTGTGTCTGGCTGAAGCTGCCTCTCTGCTCAGGGAAAACTGAACTCCCGTCCTAGAACTGCATTCTGCTGGAGCTGGAGTTCTGTTTTCATTACTGACTTCTTCAGCTGCGTTCGAAAACTTTCCTGACGTCAGGTTGCCCATGGCTCCAAACCCATTGGGTCTTCCAGATCGCACTTCACTGGTGACGACCAGGTAGTACCCTCTGTATTTCCTCGCGACAGCTGGTCATTTTGGGGACACCCACGTGACCCCCATTCGCCCTGAATTTCCTGGAAGCCGTTCCAGCTCGGGTTTTCTCTTTGTCTCTCTCGCTTACTCTTATTCTCTCTCTCTCTCTCTCTCTCTCTCTCTCTCTCTCTCTCTCTCTCTTCCATCTCTCCCTGTGACAATGGGCACCTCTTCATCTGTACCTGAAGCCTCACCTCTCAAATGTTTAATAAAAAATCTGGCCACACTCTCCCTCACACCAGACATCAAGCCCAAACTTTTAATTAAATTCTGTACCCAAGATTGGCCTCCATATCCACTGGATAATGGCAATCATTGGCCTCCAGAAGGCTCCTTAGATAGAAACCTCCCCTGGGACCTTTTTAACTACTGCCAGCGTCTGGAAGAGTGGAGGGAGGTTCCCTGCATTGAAGGTATTAGCCTTCCCACACAGCACCTTGTCTCTGCTCCTCCTGCCCTCCCCCTCAGGTCCTCCTTGCTTGCAATCCCCTCTCTTTCCCTACTTCTACTTCTGACTTCACAGATTCTTCCTCATTCAACCCAGCAGATGAACCCCCACCTTCTCCCCAGCCCCATCTGCCCCTTCTCTTCTGCAATACCCTCCTCATCCTCTGCCTGATTCCATGGATCCTCAGCCTTCCATTTTATCCCCCTCCCCTCCGTCCTCTTCTGCCTGCTCCACTTCCTCCTCTTCCAAAGAGACACTCCCTTCCCCTCCCTCTCCTTCCTGTCCTCCGCCTGCCTCTCTCAGTCCTCCTTTTACCAGGTCTAAAGGACTCCTTCCCACCCCTAAGACAATCGCACCCCTTCGTGAGGTAGCTGGTCCTGAGGGTGTCATCAGAGTCCACGTGCCCTTCTCCAGGTCAGACATTACTCAGCTAGAGAGCAAGTTAGGCTCAATCACCACTAAACCCACCACTTACATTCGGGAGTTTCAATGGGTCCTGCAAGCATATAGCCTCACTCATCATGACATATACATGCTCTTGGCGAATACACTTCTCCCCGAGGAAAGGCAATGGGTCTGGGAGCTAGCCCAAGCCCATGCTGATGAAAATCATAGGACCAATCCTGACCACCACACGGGCTCTCATGCTGTCCCAGAGCAGGAACCCTATGGGATTACAACACCCCTGAAGGCTTACAGACTCATGACATTTTTACATCCTGCCTCTTGGCGGGCCTGAAAAAGGCGACCCACAAGGCTGTTAACTTTAAAAAGGTGCAGGAGGTCATTCAAAGGAAGGAGGAAACACCTTCAGAATTCCTGGATAGACTAACCAAGGCCCTTCAACACTGCACATAACTCGACCCAGAAACCCCTGATGGCCGTCAACTCTTAATGACATATGTTCTGGCACAAAAATACTCTGACATTAAAGCCAAGCTTAAAAAGCTTGAACAGGGCCCTGCTACTCCTCAGACCAAAATCCTCGCTGTCTCTTTAAAGGTTTTTCATGGTAGAGAGGATGAAAGTGAATGCCGTAGGCAGAGAGCTTAAAATGCCAAATTCCAAATGTTGGCCCAGGTCATTCAGAGAAGGCCATCACCACGCCGTCCCAATGTGACACCCCCTGGAGCTTGCTTCAAATGTGGTAAGGATTGTCCTTCGCCGAGAACACCCTACAACCCCTGCCCAACATGCCATCAAAGGAGACACTGGGGGGCAGACTGCCCAACAACCCGGAAGGGAGGTTGGTCAGCCACCCGGCAACCCCAGCCTCTCCTGGGCTTGGCAGAGGAGGAATGATGGAGCCCTGGGCCTTCCCTCCAGACTATTACCATCAAGAATCAAGAACCTAGGGTCACCTTCCTGGTGGATGGACGCTTCATTAACTTCCTTTTGGATACTGGTGCCACTTTTTCGGTCTTGAGGGAGTATTGGGGTTCTACCACACCCTCAAAAACTCCTATTGTCGTGGTAGGAGGTAAACATATTTTCCCTCAAAATCCCTTTTGTCCTTCACTCACTCCTTTCTCGTTATGAGCCATTGCCCCATTCCCCTTCTGGAAAGGGACATACTCTCACTATTAAAAGTCACCATTCACATATCACCCCACACCTCTCCTACCTCTCATTTCCTCATGATGTTCCTAGGGGCAGATACACCTCCTTCATGCACTCTCCCACGACTATCTAAACCAGTTAACCCTGAGTTTTGGGACACAACTACACCCTTTATGGCTAAATGCAGTCCTATTCATATTGTCTTACTGGACCCTTCAAGATATATTAGTCAACCATGATATCCACTCACAACCACAGCCTTCCTCGGATTAGAAGCCATCATCCAGGATTTATAATGAAAGGGGTATCTTAGGCCTACACACTCTCCTTTCAACACCCCCATTCGGGCAGTTAAGAAACCTAACGTGTCCTACAGGCTGGTTCTAGACCTTCCCCTTGTCTACTCCTCTGTGGTCCCCATCCACCCGCTAGTGTCCAACCCTTACACCCTCCTCTCTCAGATCCCTGCCACTACTACCCACTTCTTGGTTCTAAATTTGAAACATGCATTCTTTTCTATTCCCTTGTTCTCAGAATCTCAGGATATCTTTGCTTTTACTTGCACTGACTCTCACACCCGCCATTCTCATCAGCTTACCTGGACTGTCCTCCCACAGGGATTCAGGGATAGCACCCATCTCTTTGGCCAAGTTCTTGCCCAGGACCTCACATCCTTTCACCCGACCTGTCCTGACTCTACTCTCCTTCAATATGTCGATGACCTTCTTCTATGTAGTCCCTCTGGGAACACTCTCAATCCCACACTGCTCAGCTTCTTAATTTCCTAGCAAACAAGGGAAATAGGAAGTCTCCCCACAAGGCCCAGGTTTCCCAGTCTTCTGTCAACTTTCTTGGTTTTTGCCTTACACCCAGAAAAAAGGAAATAACACTGGATAGGAGGCAACTCCTCTCTGATCTTCCAGTGCCCCATACAAAAGCCAAAATACTATCATTCCTAGGACTAGCAGGTTATTTTAGGGCCTGGATCCCAAATTATTCTCTTCTATACAAATCCTGTATGAACTAGCAAAGGGACCCCCTAGTGAATCTCTTGCCTCCTCCCCAAACTACCACTTGCGCAGACTTCAGCAACTTGTCTTAAAGGCACTTGCCCTTCACCTTCCTGATCTTTCAAGACCATTTCATGTATATGTCCATGAAAACGGGAGGCAAGAACTTGGGGTCTTAGGTCAAAACTATGGGCCTACATTTGCACCTGTGGCATATTTGTCCAAGCAAATTGACCCTACCATCCGTGAGTGGGCCCCTTGCTTAAGAGCTCTGGCTGCTGGACAAATTTTACACAAAGAAGCCTCTAAGCTTACTTTTGGGGCCCCTTTAACTACCCACTCCCCACATCACTTGAAGGATCTTTTAGCTTATAAGGGCTTTCAAACCCTTCCTCCATCCAGAGTTCTGTCACTCCTCACTTCCTTTCTGGAAAACCCTAATATTACTTTCCTCCCCTGCTCTGCACAGAACCCTGCCTCACTGCTCTCAATGACTCCCACGTCTAACACACCAACTCATAATTGGTTGGAAACCTTAGATGATTTCCTCCCCTGTCATTCTTCCATTTCTGAGAGACTACTAGCCAAGCCTGACCTTATCTGGTTTACTGATGGCAGTTCCTTTAGGCAGAATTGCACTCATTACTTTGGATACACTGTAGTTTCAGCCACTGAGATTATAGAGGCCAAAGCTCTGCCTTCAGGAACTACCAACCAGCAGTCTGAACTTATAGTAGCCACTCGTGCCTGCCTTCTAGCACAAGGCAAATCCCTAACCCTTTATACTGATTCAAAATATGTCTTCCATATCTTATCCCATGCGGCAATATGAAAGGAGCGAGGCCTACTTACCACCAAAGGTAATGTGATCACTAATTCGGCTCTTATAACCAATCTGATAAAGGCCTCCCACTTACCCACCCAGGTGGGAGTTGTCCATTGTAGGTCTAATTAGAAGGACGTCTCTCTTATCACTGAGGGCAATGCCAAAGCTGACCAGGCGGAACAAATGGCTGCTACCACTTCCAATGATGGACCCCCTGGGGGACATATAATGGCCACTTTAGACAGCTCATCTGAAGCCCCTACTTCTTCCAGTAAGAACAAGGATCTCTTCAAGTTCCTTCATACTCTATTCCTTTCCAATTCTCAGTCTTTGACCCTCTTTTTACAGAGCTTCTTCTCGCTCACCCTCTCTGACAAAGCCATGCTACAGAATATAGCCTCTAATTGTCAGATCTGTCAGTGGACCAACACTTATACTCCTTTAAGGCCCAAACCTTTTCCTTCCCACCAAGCCCGGGGACACATTCCCACTGCTGACTGGCAGGTAGACTTCACCAACATGCTCACAGTATGGCGCACTAAATACCTCCTTGTCTTTGTGGACACTTTCTCTGGTTGGATTGAGGCATTTCCCACTTCTAATAAAACGGCTTCCACTGTAGCTTTAATCTTACTGACAGACATCATCCCCAGGTTTGGTATGCCCACTTCTCTACAATATGACAATGGCCCTGAGTTTATTTCTAGAATCACACAAAAGGTCTCTCAAGCCCTCTCCTTCAAGTGGCATTTCCACTGTCCATATTATCCCCAAGCTTCAGGGAAAGTGGAAAGGGTAAGTTGTACTCTAAAGGAAGTCCTTACCAAATTGACAATGGAATTAAACTTAGACTGGGTCAAAATCTTTCCCTTGGATTTGCTTCGAATCAGAGCTCTCCCTAAAAACCATCTTTACTGTCTCCCTTTGAGATAATGTATGGAAGACCTCTTATACCCCCTGGGTTGGTCATTTCACAAGGACCTCTCACCCGAGATTTGTCTTTGCCTCTTTTGTATCATCTCCGCTCGGAACTCTGGAAATATCAGGACTGGCTTCATCCGGACCCAGTGTCCTCTCCAAACACTCCTCCCTTAACACCTGGGAGTCTAGTATATTATAATACCCCAGAGTAGAAAGGGACTCTTGCCCCAAAATGGGAAGGCCCCTATCCTGTCATTCTCTGTACCCCCACTGCCGCCAAACTCTCCTTACCAGACAGCCGTCTAACTCCCTGGATTCACATTTCTAGGTTGAAGCCATATCACCAGGAGGCCCCACCTGCTGACGACAGGACCAACCCAGAGGAACTCCAAGAATCACCTCCTGAAGCTCCCATTAACTCCTGCTCTCCACACTCATCTCACCCATTTAAGTTGCGGCTCACACGGTGTTCCATGCAGCCCAATTCCTCTTAAAAAAGTCACAATGGGCTCTCTCAACACCCTAATCTTCTGTAACTGTTTGTTTTTTGTGCTCTGCTTATTTTCTGTGCTCTATCAGGACTGGTCTTTACCCTCCTCTCCTACCATGTATTTATTCACTCTTCAGGAACGATACTCAGAACATGGCATGTAGAAGGTCCGTGCAGTGGATGCAACTACTTGCTTCATCCACAACTGCACCTCTATTTCCCTAAAATTGTCACCTTCAAGGACCTTCGTCCCTGGTAGCTGGAACTGGCTTTTCATTTGCTTCCTTTTTGATCAAACAAAAGACTATTGTCATTGGTGGCCTGAGATATATAATGGGTGCCCCTATTGGTCATGCAGGTTCCATGATGAACATGGTAGCTATTCTTACCACTCACTTGGTTACCCTAAAGTGTGGACTTCTAGTTACCTAAAGTGGGATAAAGTCTCTTTATCTGATAACAATGGATGGTATACTTTAGATATACCTGACCCCAAGGCCAAACTTTGGGACTATGTTGAGTTTGCTGTCTATGCTCGGACAACCTCAGCCAGACACACAGGGTGGATGACAGTTGGCCGCACCCTGATTATGCCACCTAAGGCAACCATCCAGGTAGTCGAACACATTAAGGAGTCAGAATGAAAACTTTTAGATCTTATCCATAGCTCATCCACAAAGGATTCAGACCCTTCAACCCCCTCAGGTCCCCCTGACACATGGCTCAATTTGTTACACCAATCTCTTCGATTATTAAACTCCACCCCTCTTTCTGTGCCTCCTTCTCAGTGCTTTCTCTGTGCTTCACTTAGTCCCATTAGCGGCAGGAAATATTTCAGCAAAAACCTACAATTTCTCTAAGAAAGGACAACCCCTACATGTGACACGTATCCCACTGTGGGAAAGTTATTTCACCAATACTTTATTTGCTTTCATCTGTTTCCACCTGCCAATAATGAATCCTTTACCCATTTTTTCCTTGAGCTTAAGCACCCAATCGAGCCCTGCATTTATGCAACCTGGACATTTCCTCTGGTGTAATGGGTCTTTAAGTACCTCAACGATCAATGTCTCTGGCACCTGTTTCTTGGTTACTGTAGTTCCTCAGCTGTCTTTGTATACTCCCACCGAATTCCGACAGTTGGCCCTACCTTCCTGAACCCGTAGGGCAGTCTTTCTGCCTGTTCTGGTAGGCCTCACTTTAACAACCTCAGTGGCGGGTCTCGGACTCTCTGGTGGAGCTATAGGTCATGCTCTATGGGCATTCAAAGACCTGCAACAAAAACTGCAGGAAGCACTCGATACCACTGCTGAGTCTCTGGGCTCCTTGCAGCGCCAGGTTACTTCATTGGCACAAGTGGCTTTACAGAACCAAAGGGCAATTGATCTTCTCACTGCAGAAAAAGTGGGTACATGCCTATTCCTCAGAGAGGAATGTTGCTCTTATGTTAATGAATCTGGGCTGATAGAAAAAAAGTTGTTAAATTGCAGAAATTATTGACCAAATTGCTCAAACCTAGATCCTCCAATCCCATAACAGGGTTCTTCCAATCCTATCTTGCCATGTACTTACTACCTATCTTGGGGCCCCTTATTGGGATGCTCCCTTTTTTTGCTCTCTTGCCATGCATAATGAAGTTCCTTCAAACCCAACTGCAAAAAATTTCTAATCAAAATTTCAACCAGCTTTTGCTTAGGCACTACCATCCTCTGATGACCGATGAACCCCTAACATCTCCAAGAGAACAGTTCACTCAGTGATGAAGCTCACTACCAGGCACGATGGAATGCAACGTACATCAGACAGTGGGAGGCAACGAGCTTGGAGAACCTCTTAATCTGCCATCATGGATTCATGAGTCTTTATGACCTTCTAAGCTTCCTCATGGCCCTTGGCCTCTTCTATGTCAGTCCCCCAACATGGAACTTCTGCCAAAATTTGACCTTTGCTTTAATTTTTATCTTCATTCTGTTTTTATTCGCTCTGATCTTCTTCAAGTGCTGGTGACGCCATGACCAGGCAACGCTTCCAGTATTTCCTAGAGTCTCTGTTACAGGACCAGTAGCTGATACCAACAATCTCCTCCATCTAGGACTGGTTTCATGCCATCGACAACTTGTGGCATCAGGGAACTTTCATAGACTTTACCCCTACTGAAGTAGCTATCTATACCACTGGCTTTTATTTCTGGCTGCCATGATATCCCCAGACCTGGCCCCCGAGCATTTGTCCACTTCCCTTTCTAGGCCCCACAGCACCCCCACACAGCAGGCAGCAGCCACAAATGACAAACAATGCCCCACTTTCTAAGAAAACAAAAAGGGAGGAATGTTAGGAAAAGTATAAATGGCAGCCATACCCCAGAGAAAAACCCCAACATGGCACCTAAGGACTTCTTCTTCGTACCTTCTTCTTTTCTGCAGTGGCGTTAAAAGTCCCCGCCCTTGTTAACTCTGCAGCCAGCGCCAATTTCAAATCTCACTGGTGGGGAACCTTAGCCCCAATGAGAATTAATTCCTGGGCTCCGGAGCTGATATCTGAAAAAACTTATTCTCAGAACATGAGACCAAACCACAAACCCACAACCACACCCACAAAGGCACCTCCTTCCCCCAAGTAGGTCTGTGACTATTCGGAGTGTTCTCTGACTGCTGGGCCAAACTATGTTCCTCCAAAATGGCCTGTCTTGTCTCAGATCTGGTCTCCTTGGTCAACTCTGTGAAGTTGACAGGAACCAGTGGTGAGCCACTACCTTCTTTCTCAGGAAAGGCCCCTCTTCAGAGCTCTTCTGGCATTTGGACATCTTCAAATCAGTAGGTACCAAGAAAGACTGACCATCTCCTTGGTAAATCCAAACAAGTGAGACAACTGGGACTGGGACTGGGACTGGCTCGGGGTGCCTGGCTTCCTGGATCCCAAGTTCAGAGAGTTCCAACACCAAGGAAGTGAGGTGAGGTCACTTCCTTCAGGAACTGAATGAGGTCACTGCCTTGGCAACCACTTTGTTTTAGCAGTTGCTTCTTATGGTCCCTTTAGATGGAGGCTGCCCCTACTTCCTGTGACCCTTTCATAAGTTAGAATGGGATATAATCCATAGGCTCTCAGGAACAGCTCTCCAAAAGGCCTGGTTTGGTCCGTCTCCTCTACATTAAGAAGACAGAGGCTGATTCAGACACCAAACTTCATCCTACCAGGTTGTTTTCCATGGAAGATGACTTTTGCTCTCTCAGGTCCTTCATAGCTGCCTACATCTTCTCCAGGGATCATTTCTGCACATACCTTTGAGGTTCTCATCAGGTGGAAGATCCCATACATTCCTGTATTGTAAGACCAACACTGTCATTGCTTTTCTGTAAAGTTAGATTGAGGGAGCAGTGTATGGTTAGTGTTAATAACATTTTCAATTTTGATTAGGAACCATTCTGCTCGATGAACAATGGTATTGGGAACCTGTGATATTTATAAGAATATAGAGGTGAAATATATGAACGAAAAGAGAAATCTAAGTAAGATTTGAAGCCCAGAACGTCATTGGGTTCTTGATTGGGATACTTAGCATTGAATTACGTTCTGCACAGATGTCTCAGATAAATCGATATACAATGGCATAGGACCTTGTACCTTGGATGATTGAATGTAGAAGAGAACATCCAGTCAAAAAGGGATAGTCGGTAGGATTAGGAAGACAGTAGGTAGGTTTAGGAAGAAGAGTGAATATAGGATTTGGACCAAAGTTTTTTAGCAATAGGGTTTCGGTTAGAGAGTGAATGTTAGTGATAGCACATGTGAAGATTCAGTCACAATGATGAACTGGGGAAAATATGTAGGAAAGCAGATATCAATAGACACATTACAAAATCATTCAAAGTGTAAAGTGAGTGACAGCTTTAGACGTATTCAAAGGGTTGAGTTTGAATATATAATCTTTGGAAGAAACAAATATGTAGTCACCAATAGGATTTTCATTTGAGATCATTAGGCAACCTGGACATGGATGTTTTTAGTAATCCAGGATCACTTTCCATTTAGGTATGGTACAATCATAAGTGAGAACTTTGCTTTTTCTGTTCAGAATATTACTGTGATAAAATGTATATGTAGATCAGGTTACATGTATTTGTTCCACCATCTCTGGGAGCAATATTTTGAAGACGTATAAATTAGTATTGGGGGTACAAAGAGGTGTACCCTGTGTCTATGAATATAGAGATAATACATGAATAGACCATACTGTGAATAAATAATATAAGTGGTTCCACTTTAAATAATGGATTGAATTGATATCTGTAACTAAGTAAGAAATCTTATATTGATATACAATCATTCTTTCCAACCACTTATACATTTAAAGGTAATATTAGGGTTATGGTTTATCATGACGGGTGTTTTGCTTCAAATATGATAAAGGAAATCGAAAATAATGTGTTTGGAAAGAAGTCTCATGAAAAGAGCAGTCAAGAAACATGGAGGAATACATGGGTTCTGAAGCAGGAAGTGATTTGAAGTTAAACAAATGCGTATAAATTTGCTAAATTGTGGATGAAATATTTATATATCCTCTGATGTGCATAAACTGAAGAAATAGTAATGTTCCAGTGTTGAATAAAAATGAACGTCAAAATGCACATCATGTCCCATAGGAATCTAATCTACTTGCATTGATGTTAAACTCGTGTCAGTTACTGTAGAAATATTATGATTTGGCTTTTTTTTTGGTGTTATAATACAATTTATTTTAGTACTAGCATGCCACAGAATGTAGAGGAAGGAACAATGGATTATTATTATCATTGTGATAATTTAAGGTTTTATATCACATTAAGCTATAATATGGCATAATATATCTTATGAATTAGAGAAAAATTTTTTTAAAAAACCTATTATTTAAGGACCATATGCACTGACAATTTAAATGGCTTTCTCGTGATTTCAATTTCTATCAATTGTGTATTAATTGCCAAATATTTATTTTAGTACTTTTCATATTCATAATTGATATAAAGTCAATTGTTTAATTCTTCTTGTAAGTAGTTACTTATTACAGCAGGGACATTATTAATAATTCTAAATCTTTATAAGAAAAATGGTACAAAGTTATTTTCATGCAAAATTAAGAATAATTGCCTTCTCTGAATGTTTGATTGTTAATACATATAACAAAGAGCTTTTGATGAGTCTCTTCCCCAGTAAAACATAAAATGCAAAGATATAGTTGGGTATGTATGTCCAAATAAAGATAAGAAGAAATACACATTATTAGCTAGAAACAATTAAATAAAAGATGAAAAGAAAAATCCAATACATTGTACGAACTTGTCAGATGAGGTAGTATTCTGGAAGAATAGCCTAAGGCTAGACATGGTCCATTACAAAATATTAACTAAAAAAATGAAATATGAAAAATATAGGAAATGCTATGAATTTTTCATGAAGGTAGGTGAATTATCCTTTAATCTCATTTTATGTGCATTTTCAAAAGCCAAATTTCTGGTAAAATAAATTTGTGATAGTTACAACTACACAAAACAAAGTTTCTGCTTAGCAAAATGAATGCATCTCAACCCTTTTTTAGCTGATTTCTTCCCACTCAATTTTAAACCTTTATTTATTTATTTATTTTTATTGGTTGTTCAAAACATTACAAAGCTCATGATATATCATCTTTGATACATTTTTCTCATTTGGTTTATGAACTCCCATTTTTTCCCCAAATAAGAATTGCAGAAACACATTGCTTACACTTTCACATTTTTACATAATGGCATATTAGTGACTGTTGTATTCTTCTACCTTTCCTATTCCCTAGTATCCCCCCTCCCCTGCCCTCCCATCTTCCCTCTCTACCTCATGTGCTGTTGTTTAATTCTCTCCATTATTTCCACCCCATTTCCCCTCACAACCTATTATGTGTAATTTTGTGTATCATTGAGGGTATTCTACCATTTCCATATGCTTTCTGTTCTCTCTCCCTTTCTCTCCCCCCACACGTCTTTGTATAATGTTAATCTTTTCCTCATGCTCTTCCTCCCTTTCTGTTCTTAGTTGCTCTCTTTATATCAAAGAAGACATTTGGCATTTGTTTTTTTAAGGATTGGCTAGCTTTGCTTAGCATATTCTGCTCTAATGCCATACATTTCACTGCAAATTCTATGATTTTGTAATTTTTTAGTGCTGCGTAATACTCCATTGTGTGTAGATTCCACATTTTTTTTTATCCATTCATCTATTGAAGGGCATCTAAGTTGGTTCCACAGTCTAGCTGTTGTGAATTGTGCCGCTATGATCATTGATGTGGCAGTATCCCAATAGTACGCTGTTTTAAGATCCTCAGGGAATAGTCCAAGAAGTGTGATAGCTTGGTCAAATGGTGGATCCATTCCCAGCTTTCCCAGGAATCTCCATACTGCTTTCCAAATTGGCTGCACCAATTTGCAGTCCCACCAGCAGTGTACAAGTGTCCCCTTTTCCCCACATCCTCGACAACACTTACTGTTGTTTGACTTCCTAATGGCTGCCGATCTTACTGGAGTGAGATGGTATCCTAGGGTGGTTTTGATTTGCATTTCTCTGACTGCTAGAGATTGTGAGCATTTTTTCATGTACTTGTTGATTGATTGTATGTCCTCCTCTGTGAAGTGTCTGTTCAGGTCCTTGGCCCATTTGTTGATTGGGTTATTTGTTACCTTACTTTTTAATTTTTTGAGTTCTTTGTATATTTTGGATATTAGGGCTTTATCTGAAGTGAGAGGGGTAAAAATTTGTTCCCAGGATGTAGGTTCTCTATTTACCTCTCTTATTGTTTCTCTTGCTGAGAAAAAAAAAAAAAAAACTTTTAGTTTAAGTAAGTCCCATTAATTTATTCTTGTTATTAACTCTTGGGCTATGGGTGTCCTATTAAGGAATTTGGAGCCCGACCCCACAGTATGTAGATCGTAGCCAACTTTTTCTTCTATTAGATGCAGTGTCTCTGATTTGATATCAAGCTCCTTGATCCATTTTGAGTTAACTTCCTTGCTTGGCGAGAGAAAGGGATTCAGTGTCATTTTGTTGCATATCGATTTCCAATTTTTCTAGCACCATTTGTCCTTCGTATATTGCAGGTTTTTAGCCCCTTTTATCAAATATAAGAAAGTTGTAATTTTGTGGAATGGTTTCTGTGTCCTCTATTCTGTACCATTGGTCCACCTGCCTGTTTTGGTACCAGTACCATGCTGTTTTTGTTACTATTGCTTTGTAGTACAGTTTGAAGTCTGGTATCGCTATACCTCCAGATTCAAACATCCTGCTTAGAATTGCTGTTGCTATTCTGGGTCTTTTGTTTTTCCATATGAATTTCATGATTGCTTTATCTTTTCTACAAGAAATGTCGTTGGGATTTTGATTGGCATCAATTTAAACCTGTAGAGAATTTTGGTAATATCGCCATTTTGATGATGCTAGTTCTGCCTATCCATGAATTGGGTATATTTTTCCATATTCTAAGATCTTCTTCTATCTCTTTATGTTTCTGTAGTTTTCATTTATAAATCTTTCACCTCTTTTGTTAGGTTGATTCCCAACTATTTAATTGTTTTTCCAATTATCTTATTTTCTTTCAGGATATTTTGAATGGAGTGGTTTTCCTCATTTCCATTTCAGAAGTTTTGCTGCTGATATACAGGAATGCCTTTGATTTATGCGTGTTGATTGTATATCTTGCCACTTTGCTGAATTTATTTATTAACTCTAGCAGTTCCTCTGTAGACCCTTTTGGGTCTGTTAAATATATTATCATGTCATCCGCAAATAGCGATAATTTAAGTTCTTCTTTTTCTAGTTTTATGCCTTTAATTTCTTTTGTCTGTCTAATTGCTATGCCTAGTATTTCAAGAACTGAATTAAATAGAAGTGGTGATAGAGGGCATCCCTCTTGTTCCAGATTTTAGAGGGAATGCCTTCAGCTTTTCTCAATTTAGGATGATGCCAGCCTGAGGTTTAGCATATATAGCTTTTACAATCTTGAGGTAAGTTCCTGTTATCCCTAGTTTTTCTAGTGTTTTCAACATAAAGGGATGCTGAACTTTGTCGAATGTTTTTTCTGAATCTATCGATACGATCATATGGTTGTTGTCTTTAAGTCTATTGATGTGGTGAATAGCATTTATTGATTTCCGTATAATGAACCAGCCTTGCATCCCAGGGATGAATCCTACATGATCATGGTGCATAATTTTTTTGATATGCTTTTGTATTCGATTCACCAAGATTTTATTGAGAATTTTTGCATCCAAGTTTATTAGAGATATTGGTCTGTAGTTTTCTTTCTTTGAAGTGTCTTTGTCTGGTTTTGGGATCAGGGTGATATTGGCCTCATAGAATGAATTTGGAAGAGTTCCTTCTTTTTCTATTTCTTGAAATAGCTTGGAAAGTATTGGTATTAATTCCTTTTTGAAGGTTTTGTAGATCTCTGCTGTGTACCCATCCGGTCCATGGCTTTTTTTGGTTGGTAGTATTTTGATGGCTTCTTCTATTTCTTCCTTTGTTATTGGTCTGTTTAAATTGTGTGTGTCTTCCTGACTCAATCTGGGCAGATCGCATGACTTAAGAAGTTTATTGATATCTTCACTATCATCTATTTTATTGGAACATAGGGTTTCCATATACTTTCTAATTATCTTCTTATTTCTGTAGTGTCTGTTGTGATATTGCCTTTTTCATCCCGTATGTTAGTAATTTGAGTTCTCTCTTTTCTTCTCTTCCTTAGCATGGCTAAGGGCCTGTAAATCTTATTTATTTTTTCAAAGAACCAACTTCTAGTTTTATCAATATTTTCAATTTTTTTTTGTTTCAATTTCGTTGATTTCTGCTCTAATTTTAATTATTTCTTGTCTTCTACTACATTTGCTGTTGTTTTGCTCTTCCATTTCTAGGTTTTTGAGGTGTAGTGTGAGTTCATTTATTTGCTGATTTTTCTTTTTTTTTTTTGAGGAAAGAACTCCAAGAAATGAATTTCCCTCTTAAAACTGCTTTCATTGTGTCCCATAGATTCCAGTATGTTGTGTCTGTATTGTCATTTGTCTCTACGAATTTTTTTATCTCCTCCTTTATGTCTTCTGTAAACCATTGATCAGTCAGTAGCATGTTGTTCATTTTCCATGTGATGTAGAATTTTTCCTTCCTTCTTTTATCATTGATTTCCAGATTCATTCCATTATGATCAGATATTCTGCATGGTATTATCTCCACGACTTTATATTTACTAAGAATTGCCCTATGGCATAATATATGGTCTATCTTTGAGTAGGATCCATGTGCTGCTGAGAAGAACGTGTATCCACTTTTTGATGGTTGATATATTCTATATATGTGGGTGAAGTCTAGGTTACTGATTTTGCTGTTGAATTCTATAGTTTCTTAATTCAGTTTTTGTCTAGAGGATCTGTCTAATGGCTAGAGCGGTGTGTTGAAGTCACCCATAATTATTGTGTTGTAGTTTATTTGACTCTTGAACTTGAGGCGAGTTTGTTTTATGAGTGTTGCAGCTCAATTGTTTGGTGCATACAAATTGATAATGGTTATGCATTGTTGGTGCAAGGTTCCTTTTAACAGTATATAGTGTCCTTCTTTATCCCTTTTGATTAACGTAGGTTTGAAGTTGATTTTATTCTATATGAGTATGGCCACTCCTGCTTGCTTCCGAGGGTCATGTGAGTGGTATGATTTTTCCCAAACTTTTAATTTCAGCCTCTGTATGTCTTTACCTATCATATGAGTCTCCTGAAGGCAGCATATTGTTGGATTTTTTTTTTCATCAAGGTTATTAGCTTATGTCTCTTGATTGGTGAGTTTAGGCCATTAACATTTAAGGTTACAATTGAAATATGATTTCTACTTCCAGTCATGTTTGTTTGTTTGTTTATTTATTTATTTATTTATTCATTTATTTATTTATTTTGGTTAGTTTTTACTTTTTGGTTATTTTCCTCTCCCTTTACTGAGATACCTCCTGCTGCTAGTTTCAGGCATTACTTTTGAAATCCTCTTCTTGTAGTATTTTGCTCAAAATGTTTTGCACTGCTGGTGTTCTGGCTGTGAATTCTTTTAGCTTTTGTTTATCGTGAAAGACTTAAATTTCATTGTCAAATCTGAAGCTTAATTTTGCTGGATACAGTATTCTTGGTTGGAATCCATTATTTTTGAGCGTTTGAAATACTTTGTTCCAGGATCTTCTTGCTTTCAAAGTTTGTGATGAAAAAAATCAGTCGTTAACTTAATTGGTTTACCCCTGAATGTAACCTGCCTACTTTCTCTCGTAGCTTTTAATATTCTCTCTTTGTTCTGTATGTCCTTGTTCTGGCTATCTTCATAAATATTTGTCTTGGAGTTGGTCTATTATGGTTTTGAATGCTTGGGGTCCTGTAGGCTTCCAGGATTTGGCAATCCATTCCATCTTTCATCTCTGGGAAATTTTCTAGAATTATTTCATTTAATATGTTGTCCATTCCTTTGGTTTGAATCTCTATGCCTTTTTCTATCCCGATGACTCTCAAATTTGTTTTTTTTATGACATCCCATACCTCTTGAATAGATTGCTCATGGGATTTAAGCATCTTTTCTGTGTTTACTCTATTCTTTTCAAGTTGATAAACTTTGTCTTCATTATCTGACGTTCTAACTTCTACTTGATCTAGTCTATTTGTAATACTCTTCGTTTGAGTTTTTAATTTGGTTTATACTTTCCTGCATTTCTAGGATTACTGTTTGATATTTCATTTTAATGTCTCTATCTCCTGGTAAAGCTCATTCTTTGCCATTTGAATTTGTTTGTTTATTTGATTTTCAAAATATACTTTTATTGCTTGGACTTGCTGCCTCATGTCTTCTCTAATATTCCTTTCCATCTGAGTTAGGTATGTCTTGAGTTTTTTCCCTATCCCTATTTCTGATGCTTCACGGTCCTCCTTTAGAATTTAGTTGTCCTGCATTTTTTGCACACCTTTTTTTCCCTTGTTTTTTCATGATGTTCACGTTACTTTTCAGCTCAATTTGATTGCTGTGTTTCTGCTTTCTTCAATAGATTTGTTTTGGTTTTATATATCTCTGTTGTCTCTCTTTTGTGTTTGTAGACTATGCCTGCAAAAGTGGATTCCACTTGGAAGGAATTCCGACAGCTGAGCTCCAGTGATGTCACCTGTCTGCTATGGCGGGCCCCAGGCTCCTTGCCGGGGTGTTTGAATGGGGGAGTGGGACTGGACTGTCTCTGGTTGGTTTCACCTCCCGGTCGCTGGCGGGCGGGCGGTCTCCAGCCATCCAGTCGTGCAATCAGCGAATGGGCTGTCACCGGCGGGCGGGTGATCTCTAGCTGCCCAATTGCACAGGCAGCCAGCGGGTGATTGAGTTGCTGGTGGGCAGGCGTTCTCCAGCCTCCTAGTCACGCGTGTCTGTCCTCTGGTCCCCTGGTTTCCTCTGCGAGTCCTGATTTCCCCTGCTACACCAGATTTCCCCTGAGTGATGCCTCTTGGCAGCTCAAACTGTACTCTTTGCCTGCCGTTCCTTGGGTGTGGAGGGTGTCTATTGGGAACACTGGCACTCTATTGTTTTGATTTTTTCCGCTTGCCCCACCCATTGCGCTGGCTAGACAAGTTTTGTTTTCACCGGTGATGGGAGGGGAAGTTGAAGGTCAGGTGCCACTAGTTTTCCCCCCGTCTTTATGAAGGCTTTCTCTGGTAATCCCTCCCCTGGAAAGCCTAAGAGAGAATTTTTGCAAATTACCTGCTCTATGGGAGATAAGCTGAGTAACACACACCTGTTTGGTTGTTGCAATCTCTCGGAGAGTGGTGGTGGATACTTCAGCTCTCCAAGATGGTGGCCGTTGGTTTCCTCGGTGGAGTTTCGGTTGTGGGGGATAGAACTGTAACACTTTCTTCCCCATCTGAAATCCCGAACTCAGCCCCGGGCTCAGTGGCGGGTGAGCCAGCCGGATTCCACAGAATCCGCAGCAACGTTTCTAGCTGCATGCTGGTCGCTTCACGGTGGAGGCCCGCAGTCTGTAGCCACGGCATGGGCCGCACGGATCAGCCACCCCAGATCTTCGGTTGCATAGTTGGCTCTTGTTTGAGACTCAATTACAGGACCTCGGTGGTGGAAATCATTCTTCTAGGTTCCAGGCACACCCATTTTTCTGTAAGATCCTAACAAGATACTTTTTCGTCATTCTAACTCCTTATTCACATGTGAAGTTGCGCAGTACAAAGGGTGTGATGCACTCTATTCATGGCCATCTTGCAATGTCAAAATATTAGGATTTCTATGCACCATTTACTCAAGATAGTTTTCAGTACTAGTAAACCAAAATGTTATTTCAGGTGGATGAATATTTCTGAGAATAATCTTTTGAAAAGTAGATTATAAATCCACATACATGAATATGAATGAAATTTGGGAGTGCATAATAAGACACATATATTTCATATTTTGAAAAATCTGGAGGGTATATATATATATATATATATATATATATATATATATATACACACAGACACACACAGAGAGACATTAAAAAGTAGCATTATATATGCCAATCGAAATTCATCATGAAATACATATCATCCAAAGATTCAAAAATATTTATTTTACTGAACATGGATTTATGTATAATGCTATTTAAATAGGAGGATCACCCATAGGTTGAATTCTCAGTTCCAACAGCTTTTAGAAGGAGTGATATCTTCTCACAATTTCTATATGCCAAGTCAGCCACCTCACCAAAAATATACGTGTGATACCAGGTATGAATCTATATGTGCATATAAAACTACATGTGCTAAATAGGATACAGAGAAAGGGAGACAGGAATTCACATATTTGTTAACTTTAAAAAAAACATGGAGAATTCTTTCAACCAAATAATTGACTAGATTCATAACTCCTACCCTATATAATGCAAAAGGCAAGTCCAACTATACACGATGCCTCCTCTGAACTGCTTGTATTTCAATTCTGTTTGGGTTATTATTCTAGTCAGAGTTTAGTAGCGTAGGGGTTAGTGTGAGGGATTCACTATTTTGACTGGAAAATTATAAAATGAATCCAATGTGTATGCAAATATGTGATACAAAAAATTGTTCCCACTGTCATCCAGAACAATGGCTTGACATTACCTACTCCCCAAGTAAGACAAAATTAGAGGAGAAGAGTTAGAAAATCTGTGAATACATATTTGGAATAGAATATGCTAAGGAGTTTCCAAAAGTAAGGGACAGGGTAAACACTCCACAAACTGGAGCTCTTCTGGCCTAAAGACTTCTTGTGGAACTGCCTCTGAGGTTGGGCACTTGAAACATATGTTGTTGTTAAGTGCTTTAGCTTCGTTTCTAGTGAGACCAATAAAGGTGGGTCTGCATCTATGTGATCTGGAGGACATGGTTTCTTATTTTCCACTGAACATGAGCAGCAGTAATGAATTTGCTATTTGTAGCTAAACTGTGGCCCCTGGGGTCTAAGTGTCTCCCCGTGTGGACTGTGAAGCCATTTTGTGATCCTAAAGTTTTCATGGTGTTTCTTGCGGCTTCACTGGGAGTTTGGTATTTGCTTCACAAAATACAAAGAGGTCAACTGGGACACAGTGCTGGAGGGAGTTCTGTCACGTGTGGTGGGTCAGTTTCTGCAGGACAATGCACCAACCATGCTTCTATCCCACATAGCTTTCCCCATTGACCATAGCAACTTGATTCTGAAACTTTCCCTGAAACTTCTCAATATTACAAGATGCCTTTACATAGAAGGGACTGCTTGCTGCACCATGTCAGTCACAAGACATTTGGAAGCTAATGGCAGATCCACATGGCCCCACCACAAATGTTTTATCACACACCTGCCCACTACTGCTCTAGGCCAAGTACTCAGCAGGCTCCAATTTATTGGCATCTCTGTTCTACACCATTTTCATGAAACTCAGTCAATCAAGGCACTGTCTGGTATACTCATATCAGCAACAGGACATCCAAAGGTTCTCCAGTGCCACCTGGTCATGGGAATTTCAAAAATTTCTTAGTATTTATCTAGCCATTTTTGAAAGATGAAGTTGGAGGCACTGTACGTTTCAAATCAATCCAGAACCATTAAATTTTGAGGAAGCTCATGTCAATGAAAGCTATGGAGAATTCTCACAGGCACGGCTTCCCAAAGATTGGATAAATGGTCACGTGAATCCAGGCCCATTGAGGTCTACAATGTGAGGTCCATGTGTGTTTTGACTCTCAACTATGGCTGCCAAGTCTTTCAGAATAAAATCATGTGATATCTTGGCTGTGATTCCCAGTGCTTTGTGGAAATACAACCTGGGCATACATCTCAGTTTCCAAGGACGACTCTCATGCGTGGACTCATAACATCCCAACACAATTCATGGCAATACATCTCTGAGGTCAGTTCCAGAACTCAGTCTCTTAGGGGAATCACACCAGAGTTCATGTCAAGGTGGACCCAGTCATCTCTTCCAACCACCACACAAATGACCACAATTAAAACCAACACACTCCCACATGGCCCTCATGATCTTTCATATAAACACTCTTCATAACCTCTGGTTGAATGTTTCTATGAGGGGTGCAGACCAAGACAGTCTCCAAAATAATCTCCCTTGCCCCTAATGTGCCTAAAAACAGGGTGGCTTGGACACCCTTCCTGTGAACCTGGTGTGATCACATAGGCCTGCTGTTAATACTTCTCTGCTTCTCCAATTGTTCTGCTGCCCTGAATGTCTGAAAGGTCTTTGCCTCAGGCCACCCCTTTTGGAAGCCTGAAAAAACTGTTTCACATGGAAAGGAATGGTCATCACATGATGCTCTTTTGGCTTATTTGGTCCTTTGGAAAGGATGTGTCTGAATCAGCCTTTTGGCCCTGTGTGAGGCTTAGGCTTACATTCTCAGCACCTGATGGATCTAAAGAAGGTATGCACACATGGGATCCTTCTTTAGATCCATCAGGTGCTGAGAATGTAAGCCTAAGCCTCACACAGGGCCAAAAGGCTGATTCAGACACATCCTTTCCAAAGGAATTAAGCAAAAAGCCTCAGGTGATGCCCATTCATTTCCATGTGAAAACAGTTTTTTTCAGGCTTCAAAAAGGGGTGGCCTGAGGCAAAGACCTTTCAGACATTCAGGGCAGCAGAACAATTGGTAATTAAAAGGCCCAAAGCAGGGTTTCTCCACTGAGACTCTCGTGATCACACTGATACCTGAGTTTTCTGAGATGCTCGCCATTCCCTTCAGCTATCCAGTACATGGCGATGTCACAGGGCTTGGAAGTGGTACATTTATTGGACACAAAACCATGAGCCTATTCTGGAGAGTGGCCAGAATTCAGGAAGAAAGCAGAAACTTTGAAAGATAGCAAGTGTTGCCCATCGATAAGGCAAGCTGAAATCCATTCATAAATTGGGCAGGATGAATGCTGGGAAGCTTTCAACTAGACAGGACATATCAATTGATGCATTCTCTTTTCTAATGTCTACAACCATGGACACCGTGGGATACACAGACATAGAAACACTTGCCTTGTCAAACGACTTACTCAAAACAGTCTACACCAAACCAAACATACCGACTTTCCTACCTATTCTGAGAACATGAGACAAATCCACAAACTCACACCCACACCCACAAAGGCATCTCCTTCCCCGAAGTAGGTCTGTGACTATCCAGAGTTTCTCTAATTGTGGACCATATTTTATTCCCACAAAATGGCCTGTCCTGTCTCAGATCTGGTCTCTTTGGTCAACATTTTGAACTACTGAGGAGCCAGCGGTGATCCAATACCTGCTTTCTCAGTAAAGGTGACTTTTCAGAGCTTTCTGGCATTTGGCCATCCTCACATCAGTAGGTACCAAGAAAGACTAAATCTGTCCTTGGTAAATCCAAGCAAGTGAGACCCCTGGGAGTGGGACTGGGACTGGATTTTGGTGACTGGCTTCCTGGATCCCAAGTTCAGAGAGTTCTGTCACCAAGGTTGTGAGGTGAGGCCACTTCCTTCAGAAAGTGAATAAGGTCACTGCCTTGGCAACCACGTTTTCCTAACAGTTGCTTCAAAGAGTCCCATGAAATGGAGGCTGCCCCTACTTCCTGTGACACTTTCACAACTTAGAATGGTATATCAACCATAGGCACCCAGGAACAGCTCTCAACACAGGCCTGGTTGGCTCCTTCTTCTCTAAATTAAGAAGACAGAGGCTGATTCAGACACATTCCTTCATCCTGACCAAGTTTTTTACAATGAAAGATGACTTTTGCTCTCTCAGTTCCTACATAGCTTCCTACAACTTCTGCAGGGATCATTTTTGCATGGACCTTTGAGTTTCTCAGTAGTTGGAAGGAATCCTACATTTTTGTATTGTAAGACCATCTCTGTCCCTGCTCTTCTGTAAAGTTAGATTGAGGCAACAGTGTATGGTTAGGGTTAATAACAGGTTTGATTTGGGTTAGGAATCATTCAGCTGGATGAATAATGGTATTGATGACCTGTGATAATTACAAGAATATATAGGTAAAATATAAGTATGAAAACAGAAATCTATGTAAGATTTAAAACCCAGAAGTGTATTAGGACCTTGATTGTGATACTTAGCTTTGATTTATTTTCTGCACAGATGTCTCAGGTACATCGATATACAATTGCATTGGACCTTGTGCCTTGGATGATTGATTGTCAAAGATAACTTCCAGTCAAAAAGTGATAGTCGGTAAGATTATGAAGATAGTCGGTAGTTTAGAAAGGAGAGTGAGTATAGAATTTGCACCAAAAGTTCTTTAGCTATAGCTTTTTGGGTATAGAGTAAATGTAAATGTCAGCACATGTGAAGAGTCAGCCACAATGATGAACTGGGAAAAATATGTAGGAAAATAGATATCAATAGATACATTAGGAAATCTGGCAAAGTATAGTCGTTAGTGAAAAGTTAGTAAAATAGGTAGTTGTCTCTTCATGTTTTTCTGTATACTTAACTTCCCTCCCTGCCCTCCCCAAGGAAAGTATATAAGCCCTGTTTAAGCTGTTCTCAGGACTCTCTGCTCTATTGAAGTGAGCTCTGAGCCCCAGCATGCTGGACCACCAATAAACCGTTTGCTTTTGCATGAGACAGTTTCTTAGAGGTCTCTTCGCCTGACACTCATCCGACCTTTACATATGGAGGTTCCACCGAGTTCTGGCAGCAGCGGACGAGAGACCCCAACTGGCTCCTCAAGGGATTTGTAAGGCGCCTCTTTCTGGTGTCAGGTTTCAGGTTAGAGCTTGGCAAAATGGCTGTCAATGAAGAGTGTGAGCTCTCTCTCACGGTGGCTGACAGATGTGTCACAGAGCCACAGGCCACCAACCTGAGGGACACCCCAGAGGACTCTGAAAATCAAGGAACAATAGTCTCCTCAACTCAGTGATATTTTGTTTCAGATTCGGTATTGCCAGCCCATCAGGTATTGCCGGCTACTCAGTCCTCGTCTCAGTGTTGGACGTCCATTTTCTGTCTTTATTGTCTTGTCTTGTCTGTGTCATGTGTCGTTGCTTTTACTGTTTGTGCATTTTTCATTATGGAAAAGAGCACTTCAATGCCTCTGTCCCTGACCCTTGATCACTGGACCAAATTCGGCTTAAGGGCTCAGAATCTTTCTTTTTCAGTAAACCGCTGGACCTGGCAGACTCTCTGTGCCTCAGAGTGGCCCACCTTTGGATTCGGATGGCCCTTAGAAGGATTTTTCTACTTCTCACTAATTTAAAAAGTCAGAGATATTGTCTTTCAGGAAGGGCCACATAGCCATCCAGATCAAAAGCCATATATCTTAACCTGGCATTACCTCTGCAAATCTCCTCCATGGGTGAAGCCTTT
The DNA here is from genome assembly GCF_048772815.1 of Callospermophilus lateralis. Lineage (NCBI taxonomy): Eukaryota > Metazoa > Chordata > Mammalia > Rodentia > Sciuridae > Callospermophilus > Callospermophilus lateralis. The sequence goes on from NW_027510789.1 coordinate 291,727, forward strand.
CTTTGCCCCTGCCCCCGCTCCTAATCCTTCCCCCACGATCTCTCAAACCCTCTCCTCCTCCTCCTCCTCCACTCTCTTTTCTGCCTAAGTCACAAGATTTAACTCTACTGGACTCTCATCCCTCTCCTTATCCCTTGCCCTGGTTTCCCAACCCCCATCACCCTCTAAGTGATTCCCCTGCTGCTGACTCAGCCTCTCCGCCATTGGAGGAAGCTAAGCCAGCCCAGCACCCTCCAGAAAACTCCCCCGCGGCACACACAGCCCCTCCTCCCCTGGAGGAACCTGGCCCGGCTAAAGGAACTCACCATCAATGAAAGATTGAAAACCCTGGAACTCCCGTGATGCTCCCCCTCCGTCCCTATGTGCCAATGATTGATGATGGCCATGGGGAAAAAATGCAAGCCTACCAGTATTGGCCTTTCTCCTCTTCAGACCTATATAACTGGAAAAATAACAATCCCCCCTTTTAAGAGGACCCCACTCGTGTCTCAGGTGTGGTTGATTCATAGATGTTTTCACACCAGCCTACTTGGAATGACTGCCAACAACACCTAGGGACTCTCTTCATGACAGAGGAACAAAAGAGAATCCTCCTGGAAGCTAGAAAATAATATCCTCGGACCAGATGTGTGACTGACACCACTTCCCAACATATTCAACCCGGCTTTCCCTAGAATCGACAAAACTGGGACCCCAACACCTTTGAAGGTAGGGAGCATCTGTCCACTTATCTCCGGGCTCTAATAGCGGGTATCTTAGTGGCTGCTAGGCGACCAACTAATTTGGCCAAGGTAATAGAGTTTATTCAAGGGCCTGATGTATCTCCCTCTATGTTTCTAGAGAGAATTATGGAGGCATATATGAGATATACTCCTTTTGATACTCAGGCAGAGGCTCAAAAGGCATCTGTCATGATGGCCTTTATTGGGCAAGCTGCCATGGATATTTAAAGAAAGTTACAACACTTAGATGGATTACAAGATATGACTTTGAGAGATTTAGTCAGAGAAGCCAAAAACGTATACTATACGAGAGAAACTGAGGAAGATAAGGAAGCAAAGGGTGGATAAAAGAAACAAAAGACAGACTAAGGAATTGACTCAGGTCCTGGTCACAACAACAAATAGGCCAGAAATAAGAAACATGGAGACAGGAAGGGATACCTGGGCCCAAACTAGAGGCCACCCCTGGCCTCAGATCAATGTGCCTACTGTAAAGAAAAAGGACACTGGGCCAAAGAGAGCCCTAGAAAGAGACAGCCACGCCAGCCAGCCATCCTGACTCTGGAGGATGACTAAGAAAGTTGGGGATCAGATCCCCTCCCGGAGCTCAGGTTAATTTTTGAAGTGGAGGGCACCCCAGTAAACATTGAAGTGGATACAGGGGCAATATACTCAGCCATTAAGGCTCCATTTTGCCCTCTATCAAATAAAAGGTCTCTAATTCAAGGGGCTAATTGCAGTAAATATCGGGCTTGGACAACTAAGAGGACCTGGGACCAGGGGAAAGGAAAAATCCATCACTCCTTCCAAGTAATCCCAGAATGCCCGGCCCCATTGATAGGCAGAGTTCTGCTCACCAAGCTCCGGGCCAAAATAACTTTTAACCCTGAAGGCCCCCAAGTGGAATTTCTAAATCCTTCAGTAAAAACTCCTATATTCACAGCTCTAACTATGTCAGTAGATAATGTACATCAAATCACTCACCTTAGTTTAAAGAAACTACATTCATTTATGAAGGATCAAGAACAGAGTTTTCCACTAACCGACTCACAGTTAAAGGAAATAACTGAATGGTTAACAAAAGCCTGTCAGGTCCATCAAATGGTTAATTCTTATCCTTCCAAGCTTCCTACAGGAAAGCACCTATGAGGAACCAGACAAGGACAATTCTGGGAAGTGTACTTTACTGAAATAAAGCCAGCAAGTTATGGACGTAAATATCTCCTAGTCTTTGTAGATACATTTTCAGGATGGATTGAAGCCTTTCCCACCAAAAAAAAAAAAAAAAAGAAAAGGAAAAAAAGAAAAAAAAAGAAACAGTGCAAATTGTGGTGAAGAAGATCCTGGGAGATATTTTTCCAAGATACGGCCTGCCTAAAGTAATAGGGTGTGATAATGGACCGGCATTCATAACCCACATAAGTCAGGGGTTAGCCAGGACCTTTGGGATTTATTGAAAGTTACATTGTGCTTATAGACTCCCGAGTTCAGGACAGGCAGAATGAATGAATAGAAACATTAAAGAGACCATAACGAAATTAAGCTTAGAGACCGGCATAAAATATTGGACTATGCTCCTGCCTTATGAACTGTTTCATGCAAGAAATACTCCCTCTGTTTCTTTGTGTAACCTCACCCCCTATGAAATTTTCTATGGTGCCCCTCCTCCAGTAAGGGACCTAACCCCAACTCTAAGACCTAACGATTTCTTTCACACCCATTTGCTTTACAGACTTTAAGCTCTTGAAAGAACTCAGGATACCTGTGAAAACAGATGGCCACTGCCTAACAACCTGGGGACGAGAGGACTCCAAATCAACATCAAGTAAGATACTTCTTCTATGTAAGACGACATCAGGTGTCATCCCTGGAACCCCGCTTGAAAGGACCATACCAGGTGCTCCTTATAACACCTACAGCGGTAAAGGTAGACAGAATCATTTCCTGGATCCATACCTCTCATCTCAAGCCTGCGGCCTGTTGAGACTCTGGCTGGAAACTGGAAAAGACTGGTAACCCTTTCAAATTGTGTATTCGCCATGTGGATAAAGCTATAGACTCTCCCCTTGACCACCAGTAGTCCTAACCCTCATCAGCCCATTCAGCAGCGATGGCTGATCACAAATCCTACTGGAAAAGAATTATGGTCTATCTCGTATACAGCCCAATTAGGTAACTAGTGACCATCTCTCTACCCAGACATTTATTAGCTGGCTATACGTCTTTCCTATTGGGATATCCCTGATGAAGAGGATGCCACTAAAATTCCATTAAATCCCTTCCAAACCATAGACAATGGAAACAAACTTAATGGATGTAGGGACAAGTGAGCCAGATGCAGGTTGGCTAGCCTAGATTACTATGATTGCCTGGTGGACTATCAAAGCCACATGAAATCACGGCTGTGTGGGGGGAAAGCCGACTTCTTCTCTAAGTCATGGGGATGTGAGCATACAGGGACTGCCTGATGGATCTCAAGCTTCTCATCAAATTCTGTAGAGAAAAGGGAAAGAAAAGAGAAATTGGATGGAAATGGAAGGAGACCCTCATTGTTATACAAAATTACATATAAGAGGTTGTGAGGGGAATGGGAAAAAAATAAGGAGAGAAATGAATTACAGTAGATGGGGTAGAGAGAGAAGATGGAAGCGGAGGGGAGGGGGGATAGTAGAGAATAGGAAAGGTAGCAGAATACAACAGTTACTATTATGGAATTATGTAAAAATGTGGATGTGTAACCAATGTGATTCTGCAATCTTTGTAATGTATTGAATAACCAATAAAAAAATTCTGTACACAGCATTGGCCATATTACCAATTAGATAACCAAAACCGATGGCCCACAGTGGGGTCTCTAGGTCCTCAAATTCTGCGTGACATTTTTAACTTCTGCAAATTCTCAAAAGGGTGAAAGGAGATTCCCCTATGTGGAGGCCTTTTCCCTCCTTCGCTCACATCCTGGCCTATGTTTCTCCAATAGATCCTCACCCTTAGCCTTCTGCTCCAGTCTCTCTGCTGTCACTATCACCTCAGCAACATGATTTCTCCCCTCCAATTACTAGATAAAAAATCCAAACCTCTGCCAGTTCTCAGACCATTGCCCAATTGCTGAGGTAGCAGGTAATGAAGTACCCCTCCACCAACTCCCTCCTCTCTTCTCCTATCAGTGTCCCCACCGGATCCCACCAGGTCATCTTACCAGCTAACCCAAATCTCAAACCAGCTGAGGAGAGCCCTCAGACCCCTATCCAAGATGTAATGAAAATGGACTTAAAAGTTTCTTTGTCATCACTGAAAAAAGGTTACTCAGAATTTAAGTCCCTTACAGGCTTTTAGTGATACTAACTCCAGTCTTCTACTCTGCTCTACCTGTTCTACTGCTCAAGTTTTTGTTGCTAGGAAAATCCCAAACCCCTTTCCCATTATTCCTTTACATCTTTCCTTCCTCATTCTCAGATCTTCAGAACTGCTCTCAGCCCCACCTACCCCATCTGCCCCCTCTGTACCAGGCCCACCGAAAAGTCTTATCTGACCTTCTTCAGAAGTCTTCATCATGGCTGACTTTAGGACTTTCAGCAAAAGAGTCCCTATAAAAGACTTCAGAGTAGATAAAATTCCTCTTTACGTGTTGCCCTGTTCTACTTGGCCACTGGCTAAAAAATCTGCACTCCTAAGGTAGACACCCCCTTACTAGTTTTTCACAAAATATGTGTACAAGGCCTCTGGCCATAAGCTAGGGATTCACAGAGATGGCTACATTTCTAAGATACAGAAGTTACAAACTGGGCTCCATGGTAACAGCTGGCAGGGTGAAAATTAAAGGGAAGAAAGAGCTCTCCCTAACCCAGGTGTCCTTGAAAAGTTAACTTGCCAAGAACAGAGGAAAAAAACAGAAAAATAAACTGCTTTTTGTGAACTTCTGCAGACTGTGAACTTCTGCGCCCCTTCCTTTACATGTTGGGTACAAAATTCTGAAACTACCTAAACTTGGGTTTCAGGGGATTTATTGATTCCAACAGAAGTAATGCCCTCTGAATCTGGTTGCAAACGAATAGGACTGTTTCCCTGTCTTCGGTACTATCTTAGGCGCCTTGCCTTGTCTGTCCCTACAGCAGTATAATTCTATATACTTAAACATTTTTTATGTTTTCATGAAGTTGTCAACAGATATGATTAATTGTGTAATGGTGCAGATGTTTCCCAGAGTGCTTTATCCTGATGCATGTTCATTTGAAATTCAAATAGGGGGAAATAAAACCTGGTTCCACTGGGCACATATATCCCTCACTTTAGCCATCCTATTAGAAATAGGAGTTGCAGCAGAGGTGGGCAGAAGAACCACTGCCTTGGTCCATGGGACACAACAAATGACACAATTAGAAGAAGCAATAGACCAAAACTTAAAGATATTAGAAACCTCCATCACAGCTTTGCAGAAATCTTTAACCTCTCTCTCTGAAGTTGTTTTACAGAACAGTCAAGGGTTGAACCTCCTCTTCATGAGAGAAGGGGGCCTTTGTTCTGCATTGATGGAAGAATGTTGTGTTTATGCTGACCATTATGGAGTTGTAAAAAAATCTATGAGTAAATTGAAAGGACAACTTGAAGAGTGTCAATGAGAGAGAGAGGCCAAAAAAGGGTGGTTTGAGTCTTGGTTCACACAGTCCCCCTGTTTAACTACGTATTTATCAACCCTGGCTGGTCCAATAATAATCCTCATATAATTGCTAACTATAAACTCTGTTTGTTCAACCATGTAATTTCTTTTCTCCAATCTTAAATTGGACAAGTTAAACTTATGTTAATACCCCACTAGCAGACATAAAATGTGACACCCCCCAATGATCACTTTTATGACTAAAAGTAGCCAGAAGAAAAAGTGGGGAATGAAAGGTTAATAAAATAGGCACTTGTCACTTTCTGTTTTTCTGTACGCTTAACAAAACACTGTTGAAATCTTGAGAAATGTTTGCTAATCTTGTTCCCAGAATGTGCTGTCCCCAACTGCCAAACTACAGAATGCACTCCCTCACCCGGTTACGCGCAAACTGCCCACTCGCCTTGATCCATTAATAAAAATCCCTCCCTGCCCTCTCCAAGGAAAGTATATAAGCTCTGCTTAAGCTGTTCTCAGGGCTCTCTGCTCTATTCAAGTGAGCTATGAGCACCAGCACGCTGGACCCCCAATAAACCCTTTGCTGTTGCATGAAGTAGATTCTGGGTGGTCTCTTCCTCCGACGCTCATCTGACATTTACTTGGATGACTGAATGTAGAAAAGAACATCCATTCAAAACGGGATAGTCAGTAAGATTAGGAATATAGTTGGTAGGTTTAGGAAGAAGAGTGAATATAGGATTTGGAAAAAAAAGTCCTTTAGCAATAGGGTTTCATATAGAGAGTGAATGTAAATGTCAGCACATGTGAAGAGTCATTCACAATGATGAACTGGAGAAAACATGTAGGAAAGCAGATATCAATAGAGACATTATGAAATCAGGCAAAGCATAAAGTTAGTGATAGGATTACACATTCAACATGTTTGACTTTAATTATATAATCTAAGGAAAAAAGAAATATGTAGTCGTCAATAGGATTGACATTTGAGAGCATTAGGCAAGTGGACATGGATGATTTTAGTAATGCAGGTTCACTTTCCATTTAGGTTTTGGTACAATCATAAGTGTGACCTTTGCATTTTGTTTTCAGAATATTACTGTGATACAATGTATATGTAGATCAGGTGACATGAGTATTTCTTGTACCATTTCTGGGAGCAATATTTTGAAGACGTATAAATTAGTATTGGGGGTACAAAGAGTTGTACCCTGTGTCTATGAATATAGAGGTTTCCTGGCCTAAAGACATTTTGAGAAACTGCCTCTGAGGCTGGGCACTTGAAATATATGTTGTTGTCAGGAGCTTTAGCTTCCTTTGTTTTGAGACCATCAAAGCTAGATATGCATCTATGTGACCTGAAGGACATGTGTTCTTATTTTCCAATGAAAATGGTGCAGCAGTGATGAATTCTCTTTTTGTAGGTAAACAATGGCCATTGGGGCTAAGCGTCTCCCCGTGTGGACTGTGAAGCCCTTTGGTCATACTCCACTTTTAATGGTCTTTCTTGCTGCTACAATGGGAGGTTGGTATTTGCTTCACAAAATACAAGGAGTCCAAATTGGTCGCGGTGCTGCAAGGCATTCTGTCACATGTGGTTGGTCAGTGTCTGCTGGAGAACGCACCAACTAGGCTTCTACCCCACATAGCTTGCACTCTTTTTCATAGCAACCTGATTCTGAACATTGCCCAGAAACGTCTCCATATACCAAGATGCCTTTTCATATAATTGTCTGCTGGCTGCACCATGTCAGTCACAGGACATTTGGAAGCCAATGGCAGATCTACATGGCCACAGCACAGATGTATTATCACACACTTGCTAACCACTACTCTAGGCTCACTACTCAGAAGGCTCCAACTTACTGGCATCTCTGTTCTACAGCATTTTCATGAAACCCAGTCAATCAAGGCACTGTCTGGTATACTCCTGATCAGCAATAGGACATGGAAATGTTTTCCAGTGCCATCTGGTCAAGGGAATGTCCAAAATTTCATGGTATTTTTCTCGCCATTTTTCAAGGATGAATTTGGAGCCACTGTGTGTTTCCCATTCATCCAGGAACCATAAAATTTTGAGGAAGCTCATTTGAATGAAACCTCTGGAGAACTCTCACAGGCAAGGCTTCCCAAAGAGGGGGCAAAAGGTCACATGAAGCCAGGCCCATTGAGGTCTACAATGTGAGATCCATGTGTGTTTTGTCTCTTAATTATGGCTGTCAACTCTTTAAAAATAAAATCATGTAATATCCTGGATGAGATTTCCATGGCGATGTGGAAAGCCATCCTGGGCCTAGAACTCAGTTTCCAAGGGCGATTCTCATGCGTGGGCTCCTAAAATCCCAACACGACTTCATGGCAATACTTCTCTTAGTTCAGTTCCAGAACTCAGTCTTATGGGGAATCACACCAGTGTTCAAGCCCAGGTGGACCCAGTCATCTCTTCCAACCACAAACAAATGACCACAATTAAAATCAAAACACTCTCAAATGGCCTTCAGCTTCTTCCATATAGACACTCAACATAAATTATATAACTGGTACCAACTTTAAATAATGGATTGAATTGTTATCTGAAAATATACAGGAAATCTTATATTTATATACAATCATTCATTCCAAAAAGTTATACATCTAATGGTAATATTAGGGTTATGGTTTATCATGAAGAGTGTGGGAGTTTTGCTTCAAATTTTTATGGAAATCGAAAACAATGTGTTTGGAAAGAAGTCTCATGAAAAGAACAGTCAAGAAACCTGGAGGAATACATGTGTTCTGAAGCAGGAAATGATTGAAAGTGAAACAAATGCCTATTAATTTGTGAACCTGTGGATGAAATATATATCCTATGGTGCGCATAAACTGAAGAAATAGTAATGTACCAGTGTTAAATAAAATGAACTTCAAAATACACATCATGTCCCATAGGAATCTATTTGCATTGATGTTAAACTGGGTCAGTTAATGTAGAAATATTAGGATTGTATGCACCATTTACTGAAGTTACTTTTCAGTACTAGGAAACAAATATGTATTTCAGGTGGATGTATATTTCTGAGAATAATCTTGTGAAAAGTTGATTATGAATCCACATACATGAACATGAATGAATTTAGGTAGTGTATATAGGACACATATATTTTATATTTTGAAAAATTTGGAGAGTATATATATATATATATATATATATATATATATATATATATACACACACACAAAACACAAACACAGACAATGAAAAGTAGCAATATATATGCCAATCGAAATTCTTCATGAAATATATATCATCCACTGATGCAAAAATATTAATTTTACTTAGCATGGATTTATGTATAATGTTTTTTTTTTACTAGGAGGCTCCCCCATAGGTTGAATTTTCAGTTCCAACAGCGTTTAGGAGAAGTGATCTCTTCTCACAATTTGAATCTGCTAAGTCAGCCACCCCACAAGAATATACGTGTGATACCACGTAGGATTCTATATGTGCATATAAAATACATGTGGCAAGTAGGCTACAGAGAAAGGGAGACAGGTATTCACATATTTTTTAACTTTAAAAACACATGGAGAACTATTTCATTTAAAAATTAGCTAGATTTATAACACCTACCCTAGATCATGCAAAAGGCAACTCCAACTATACACCATGCCTCCTCTGAACTGCTTGTATTTCTATTCTATTTGGGTTATTTTTCTCCATCATATTAGGATTAGTAGTCATAGTCTAGTAGGGTATGGGTTAGTGCCAGGTGTCCCGGCCGGCAGGACACATCAACGTGGGCATCGAACATAGTTGGGAAGGAATGAAGGGACAAGAGACAGGACAGATGACACCCAGACAGGAGTTCTGATCAAGCTGAAAACTTTTATTGTTCTCACAGGGTGTTTATATGCTGCTGATGGGAAAGCTCTCTTATCGGCAGTTGCTGGATGTCTTCACAGGGTTAGATAACCTCAGGATATTTCAGGAAGACAGATGGCGACAGGATGTCTCAGGGAGATAGATGGTTGTGGGATATCTCCCAGGCAGGATGTCTCCCAGGGGGCTGTTTCTTGTAAGTGTCAGGCTATCCTTTGAAGGAGAACTTCCTTTTAGCCCCTGACATCTCCCCCTTTCTTATATAAAATATTTGACCTACCTTACCGGCCATGTTTTTAAGGGGGGGGGTTAGAGGCTTTGTTTCTCTAGGAGGCCTTAGAATATCTCCTGATCCGAGCGAGCATCTTTACTAGCAGATTTCGTGGTGGCCTTGGCATGTTTTTGGAGGAGATGGCCTTGAAGGGGAAGCATGCCAACCGCCATGCACCAGAGCATGTCACTCACAGGTCTTGTGTTTGGGAATCCGTGGATCCATCCTTTTGCAATCCTTCCTGCACCCTCCGATATTATGGCCTAACGTCCTCACTCCATGGGTGCGTCTTCCCCCAAGCCGAAGGGCCCATGTAGAGGAACCCTTATGGCAAGGGCAGAAGATGGTTTGTCAGAGCTGTTACTTATAGTTTTATGTAAGAAAGAGAGATTTGTGGGGATGTAAACTTAAGAAATAAGCCTGTGAGAAGGGTAGAACATCCTTTTAAAAGTTGACAGCGTGGTCTTCCATCTCCAGATGATGATAGTGGATTTGTAGGGGCTTAGAGGCCATAATATTAATGTGTTCTTTAATAAATTGTACCACACTGTTTATAATGCAGGGTCCTATGTTCACCATTAAACGTAAACCCAACAAAGGGCCTAATAGGGGAAGAAGGTAGGGTAGAAATCCATTAAGCTTTGTCCAGAGGGGATTTTCAAATAGTTCCCTTCATCTCTTTTCTAGATCTTCTTGAAGCTGCTTAAATTTAGTGCATACTATGACTGATTTATTGGCATAAAAGCAGCATCGTTCCCCTAAGGCCAATCAAATATCTACCTGGTTAGCAGTCAGCAAATCTAAGCCTCATCTGTTTTGAAGGAACACTTTTGCCAGGAAGTCTATTTGGTCCTACAAATCTTTAATGGTTTCTGATAGAGTTTGTACATCATTTTAAGTTGTTGAGACAGGCGATGGTAAGGGTGTATTGCCGTGCCTAAGCCAGTGTACCTGTGCCCACAGCAGCTGTTATTCCAAGGCTGGCAATAAGTGATAAGGCCTGTATCGCCCGCCTCTGTCTTTTGACTAAGGTGTCTAGGCTAGAGGTTCGTCTCCTGGGACAATAGTTATATCAGGGAGTAATAAGGCAAGAACACAGCCACTGTTCCAATTCGCTGGAAGCCTGGGGAAGGCCACATTTCCTCCACACATAACAACTGTGCCATTGGGGGGACAAAGAGATGGGATGGGTGAGGAATAATTTTGTACTGTTGAGCAATTTCCAAAGGAAGCAATTCCAAAATCCATATCATAGGTATTATTCTGCATCACGCCTAACAGACATAATGTAAAAGTGCCTATAGGCTGTACTTTAAAGGGAAATCCGGGTTGGCATGTATTATCATTGTCCATAGTAGAATTAATAGGAACTGCCATAGGCATGCTTGCCCCTGTTGTCATGCAGAGCCAGCAATTACCAGCAAGGGTGGGGTTGGAATTATTAAGGAAGGAGAAGGTAGTTTGCAAAATATCTAATGTATTTGTATCTAAACCTGGGAACTGGGATTTCGGCTACATTAAGGGATGATATGTGAGCTCAGGGATTTGGGGTTTCAAAAGTTTGATTATCTGAGGATGCTTGACTGCATCAGTGGGTCCTCTACCATCAGAGACCCCTGTAGGGTCCTTAATGGGCCAGTAGGAAGTTTTTCCGACAGTGCCTTGGCACCCAGCTGACTGTAGCTTGGTGTATTTGCCTTCTCCTCCCTGGTCAAAGAGAACGGGGGTATAATGAATAGTGGTCCCCCCTGCTTCATGAGTTTTAGTTAGGGAGGCTTCAAAAAATCATTCTCCCTGCTTGTTAACACAAATTGAGGCCGACACAAAACAAGAGACATGCATCGCCTGGGTATGCGTACGGGTTGCAGAACAATTTTGGAGAGCTTTACTTGTACTAGGGGGAATAATCTTTGGCTTGTTAACACATACCCATTTAGGCTGATGAACTCCTCTGAATTTATGGTCAACCTCGGCACGGAGGTAAGCCACCTTAGTCATGCAGTCAGCAGTCTGGTTCCAACTAGTGGGAGCCTGAGTCCAAGATCCTCCCTTGCCTTCACGGGGGGAGGGGGGGAAGGTACTCCATGATGTTGGAAGGTGGAGGGCCCAGGCCTCCGTGTACAAACCTGTTCAGCAGAAGTGCCTTAAGCAGGATCCTCACACAGATTGTTGGATGGATCCGAAAAAGGGGAAAATTTGTACTCAGGGAGAGGGCCTCCATCCCCGGTTTGAGGTAAGTCATTAACCTGTTTAACCAGGCATTCTGGTAACCATCTTGGGGCTGCTAGCTCTTGGTCCAAAACACAAGCTGAGCCTCATTCCCAGATGAGGACAGGATGTGGGCATTTCCATTTATTTGTAAGGGGATTTCGCCACATAACAGGTGGCTGATCAGAATTGGAAAAGGGATGCCAGTGTGTGTCTGCAGCCGAAAGGCCTTCACTGTCTAGGGTAAGAAAAGAAAGGGAAAATAATGCATGGTTAAGGCAATGCCTGTGAGTGGTAAATACAAGGGCGGAAGCCTTAAGGTGAAATAGCCAAGTCTTTAAGGTAAGGTGGAACATTCCACAATGCCTTGGCCCTGAGGTTTGTATTGAATTGCAGTAGGATGACAAAATTGCAAGGTAGCACAAAACTGTTTAAACTTGGCACTGGTATATGGAGGACAATTATCCGTTTTAATATGTATTGGTTTACCCATTATGGAAAAGGCTGAAACAAGATGAGAAAGGACATCTTTGGTAGCCTCTCCAGAATGTGGTGATACAAAAATAAAGCTGCTGAAGGTATCGATAGAAACGTGTATATATTTGGTTTTTCCAAATTCAGGAAAATGAGTAACATCCATTTGCCAAACCTGATTTGGCAGTAATCCTCGGGGGTTAACTCCCAAGTGTTGAATGGGGAGGGAGAGAGTGCAAGCAGGGCATTCTTTTACTATTTCTTGTTTCTGTTGCCTGGTAATTTTACAAGTAATCGAAGGCTCTGGGAATTTAGTTGGTGAAGATTGTTTAGCTCCGTGGCCTATTGAATGGAGCCACCAAAAATTGGAAAGATGGTAGGAGTTGCTGCATCAGCTTGAGCATTACCTGTGTTAGAGGGCCGGAAAGATCAGAGTGTGCCCTGATGTGTCCTAAGAAAAATGGGTGTTGTCTGGCCTGAATTAGCTGCTGAAGCTGGTGAAACAGAAAGGCCGCATTGGAAGAAGCTTTAATGGCGGGTGAAATCTCCAGCAGGGGCACAGAATGAGCATTGTAGGCACTGTCTGTATGAATATTAACAGGATTATCACAAAATGTTATAAAAACTTGTGTTATGGCAAACAATTTCACAAACTGTGCTGAATGATAGACAGTATCAAAGGTGGTAGGCTGGTTATTGACAACAAAGACCGCACAGCCATTACTGGAACCGTCTGTAAAGACAGTAAGGGCTTGGAACTGGGAGCCTTTTGAGTAATTTTGGGAAAAATAAATGGATGTATCTGGACAAAATGTAAAAGGGTGTCATTGGGGACGTGGTTATCAATTGTTCCCAAATGGCCTGATTGGGCAATACCCCATTCATCCCCTCTCTGTAGTAAATATTGGGTTTGGTCATTAGTATATGGAATTAAAATATTATCAGGGTCTTTGCCAAAATGTTGTCGAGAAAGCAAACGACCTTTAATAATAATAGAAGCTACCTGAGCAAGATAAACAGTAATAAACTTGGAGGATGTGGTGGATAAATGGACCCAAAGCAAGGGGAAGCCTTTATTTTTAAAATATGGATATCACTGCCAAAATTTTCCTGAGGGTATATGAGGAGTGTGTAAAAGAACCAGAACCAGAGGAAGGTTATAAGAAATTTGTGTAACAAACTGTTTGGCAATGGCCTCTGTGACTTGGTTTAATGCCTGTCATGCCTCGGGAGTAAGCTTTTGAGGGGAGGAAGGGTAGGAATCACCTCTCAAAATATCATTAAGGGGCAAAAGTACACAAGTGGATAATTTTAAATATGTTCTTAGCCATTGAATATCTCCCAGTAATTTTTGAGAATCATTAAGGGTGTGAAGATGGTTCACACGCAGTTGTATTTTATGAATTTGGATCTGATTATCTTGAAGATTAAGGCCCAAATAGGTATAAGGGTCCTGTGTTTAAACCTTATCAGGAGCTATCCGTAGTCTCAAGGTAGTGAGGGTTTTCTAAAGGTCCAAGTAACAATTATTAAGGTCATGGTAATTAGGTGCAGCAATTAAAAATTCATCCATATTATGTAAAACATAAAATTGTGGTCATCACTCTCTCACAGGGTCTACTGCTTGAACAACTTATATTTAGCAAAGACTAGGGCTGTTGGCCATACCTTGGGGAAGAACCTTCCATTGAAATCTCTGCATAGGGCCGTGGAAATTAATGCAAGGGAGACTAAAGGCAAAATAGGGTCTATCCTCAGGATGTAAAGGAATGGTAAAAAAGCAAACTTTTAAGTCAATAACCATTTTACAATAGTTTTGGGAATAGCCATTGGTGTGGGAATTCGAGGCAGTAGTGCTCCCATCAGGCACATAACTATATTACTGGCACACAAATATTGTAAAAGATGCCGCTTGTCTGATTTTTTCTTGATAACAAAAATAGGAGTAATCCATGGTGAGATTGAGGGCTCTACATGGCCGGCTGCCAGCTGTTCCTGCACTAACATGGAGGCAGCCTCCAATTTTTTTGGGGGGTAAGGGGCCACTGATCCACCCACACAAGAGTCTGAGTCTCCCAAATAATTTTATCTGCATGGGGTACAGGAGGGTCAGGAACCGACACTAAAAATCAGAATACCCAAGTCCATATGTATTTGTTTTTTTATGGGTTTTATAGTCCCCACCAGTCCTTGTCTCAGTCTCACAAGGCCTGTACCAGGGACAAAATTTATACGAAGCATTTGATGAGTCACCATGGAATTGGGACTGGCAAGAATGACTTCCATTTGACTCAAAATATCTCGGCCCCATAGGTTAACAGGGAGGTCAGGAACAATGAAAGGAGTGACAGTCACCTTATTACCCTCTTTATCAGTAAAGCTAAGAGCCCTAGAACTGACATGGGGATTTTTTGACTCTTAACCCTTTTAGGTCATTCAAGGATGGGGTGATGGGCCAACCTGATGGCCAGTATTTGTGAGAAATAATTGTGGCATCAGCTCCAGTATCTAGAATTCCTTGGAATTCCTTTTTTTCAATAAGTAAGGTAAGGGTGGGTCTATTGTGAGAAATGGGCTGAACCCAATATACATCCGAGGAGCCAAGGGAGGCTGTCCCCCATTGTATGTTTGGGCTGTGGAAGTGCCTCCTGAATCCAAGGGAAGGAATATTAATTGTGCAAGTCTTGTTCCTGCTGGGATGGCCGCAACTCCATTAATAGCTGTTGCTAGTATTTTTATTTCTCCAGTGAAATCATTATCATTAATGCCAGGGAAGACCTGAACACCATTTAAGGTAGCAGAGGCTCTTCCAAGAATAAGGGCACTCGTATGAGATGAAGGGGGACCCATAATTCTAGTGGGTATTATCTGGTGCCCTTGCATTGAGTCTAATATTGTATCGGTGGTGGCATAGAGGTCCAATCCTGCGCTGCCTGGGGTGGCTAGTTGGAGGGAGGCAATTGTGGGGAAGAATTTTGTGGTAGGTTTGGAGTTTGGAAGGGAATAAACCTTATTGCCCCTGGTTTTGTCCTGGGGGAGGTCGTGGCCAGGGGCTGGCCCCGCAGGGGGTTTCCTGAGAAGCAGGAAGAAATAGGCTGTCTGAGGCCATTTGTCTTAGATCTACACTTACTGGCCCAGTGATGACATTTACCACATCTAGAACAAAGGGTAGCTGGGGGCAGTTTAGCCCCAGTTTGAGGAGACGATATTCCTAGGCTTTGTTTTTCTTTCAGACACTTGCGTGCAAAATGGCCAGGTTGTTTACAAGTAAAGCAAGTACATGAGCAAGGATTGTGAAAGGCCTTGGTAAAGGGGGCATGTAAGGCGAGACCCATGGCATGGGCTGCACCCACCCCTGCACAGAGTCTAATAAAGTCCGAAAGTTTCCCTTTTTCCTTATGTGGTCGAAGAACATCCTGACATGCCGGGTTGGCGTTTTCAAAGGCAAGATGTTTTACAAAAGTTCTTTTGCTTTCGCTTGGTCCAAGCAAGCATTCTGCAGCTAGG
Source organism: Callospermophilus lateralis (assembly GCF_048772815.1). Lineage (NCBI taxonomy): Eukaryota > Metazoa > Chordata > Mammalia > Rodentia > Sciuridae > Callospermophilus > Callospermophilus lateralis. Next base: position 307,383 of record NW_027510789.1, read on the forward strand.
TTAAGCCGGGGAACAAGGTTTCTATAAGGGTCGTTGGGTCCTTGTCAAATTTTTGCCAAAGAAGTGGTAGCCGAGCCAGTTTGAGGGAGGCATCTCCAAGCATGTAAGCAAGCCATCTGAATCTGCACCAAAATTCCAGCAGGGTAACGTGCCTATTTAGTTTTAGTGTCAAATGGCGCATAGCCCACTAGCTTAACATAAGTTCAGGATTTAGAGGAGGCCTTAGTTAATTTTTTTTGAGCAGTTTCCTGACAGTGCTCCTTGAAATCTTCATTCCATAACAGGAAATCTCCTGCACTGAGGGTAGCTCGGTCTAAAAATTTCCAATCATTGGGAGTAAGCCATTGTGTGCTGTGGCTTTCTAATAAAGTCAACTTGTAGGGCACAGTGGGGCCATTGTGAGCACAAGTCTTTTTATGTTTTTCAAGAAAACGCAGGCTTAATTTTATTGTAGACACTCTGGGTTCCTTCCTGCCTAGGGGTGAACTCCTCATCCTCTGAGTCCTGATCTCCTTGATCCATTTCCCCCACTTCCTCCTCTTGATCCTCGTCTAAGTCTTTGACCTCAGCCTGGGCAGGCTTATCTATCTGACTGCGGGTGACTGGGAAGGCGAGAACAGGCTGATGGAGTGGCTTAGCCTTTGTATTAGACCGCCGTGGGCCAGCTTGCATTGACTCCGTGCCTAAGGCTAATGAACAGAGCTCAGAGTCTAGGGATCTTAATTCTTTTAAAAGTTTGATCTGTTCCCGTCTATGTTGGAGAGACTCTCACAAGGGAGCCAGGCTAGGCAAGGGAAGTGGGGAAAAATATCTGGGTTGCATTTTGCTCCTGAAAGGCTGGAGCACAAAAGGCAGGAGGGATATAGGAGGTAGGTAGATGTGTAAGTCCTATAGGCTGTGGCAGGGTCCTGAGAGGTGGCGCATCTTCTGAATGGTAGCTTGCTGCTTCCTTCTCCAAGGTAGCCTCCGTCCCAGGGGTCAATGTGTCTCTGGGATTTAAAACTCGATAAAGGTGTTTGGTAACCATTGGAGCCTTATTCATTAGGGTGGTATTTTGAGGGGGACTAGGAAGGTTCCCAGGGTCCTGGGGAGACTGAGAAGGGTCAATGTCTATACTAACTGATGGGCATGCCGTGGGGAGACGAGAGGTGTTTTGCATAGTCTCTTCTCCAATCCTGACAAGTTGTAAGGTACCATTGTCAAAGGGTGAACTTTTAAGAATTTCATTAATTAAGTTCCAGTAAGAAAAGGTGGGAACTGGCACTTTTTCTGGGCCAAAGGTTTCATAATAATCTTTTAAACAGTCTCTTACTCTAAGCCATCTTTTGCCATCAATGGTCACTTCAATGTGAAACCATGGACACAATTCTCCTATGTATTAGAAGAAAAATTTTAACTCCTTTTTCTTAACACGCACCCCCCATGTCTTGAAGGACTCCTTGAGGCCTGGCAAAAACAAATCATGTGACGAAACTGCTTGTCCCATGGTGGGTCACTCACCGTGCGTCATCCCCACTCTCCTCCTGGATCTGTCTCTTTGTGGTGTCTGCTGAGGCAATCGCGAGCTCCACTTGATGAAGTCTTCCAGGAGGACGTGGTTCCCAATCAGTCAAAGGCTCGAGCCCCAGTCAGTGGGTGCCAGTAGTCACGGCTGGAAAGACACATCAACAGGGGCAGCGAACCTAGATGCGGAGGAATGAAGGGACAAGAGACACGAGAGATGACAGCAAGACAGGAGTTCTGATCAAGCTGCAAACATTTATTTTTCACACAGGGGCATTTATATGCTGGAGATGGGAAAGCTCTCTTATCCAAAGTTCCTGGATGTCTTCACAAGGTGAGATAAACTCAGGATGTTTCAGGAATACAGATGGCAACAGGATGTCTCAGAGACACAGTTGGCTACAGGATGTCTCCCAGACAGGATGTCTCCATGGGGGCTGTTTCTTGTAAGTGTCAGGCTATTCTTTGAAGGTGAATTCCTTCTACGCCTGACAGTCAGGGATTCAGTATTTCAAATGGAAAATTGGAAAAAGAATCCAATGTGTATTCAGAACAATGCCTTGACATTACCTTCATCCCATGTAAGACACAATTAGAGGAGAAGAGTTAGAAAATCTGTGAATACACAACTGGAATGGAAAATGCTCAGGAGTTCACAACCTTGGAGGTGGTATAGGAGTTTCCAAAAGTCAGGGACAGGGTAAAAACTCCACAAACATGGAGCTCTGCAGGCCTAAATATTTCTTGAGAAACTTCATCTGAGGTTGTTTTTAGGAGCTTTAGCTTCCTTTATAGTGAGACGATCAAAGCTGGGTCAGCATCTATGTGACCTAGAGGACATTGTTTCTTATTTTCCAATGAACATGAGGCAGCAGTGCTGAATTCTCTCTTTGTAGGGAAACTGTGGCCACTGGTGGCTAAGTGTCTCCCAGGGTGGAATGTGAAGCCATTGGTCATCCTCCAATTTTTGTGGTGTTTCTTGCAGCTGCACTGGGAGTTTGATATTTGCTTCACCAAATACAAGAAGTTCAACTGGGACACAGTGATGGAGGGAGTTCTGTCACGTGTGGTGGGTAAGGGTCTGCAGGAGAATGCACCAACAAGGCTTCTATCCCACATAGCTTGTCCTTTTGACCATAGCAATCTGAGTGTAAACATTGCCCTGAATCCTCTCCATATAACAAGATGCCTTTACATACAAGGATCTGGGGCTTGTACCATGTCAGTCACAAACCATTTGGAAGCGAAGGGCAGATGCAGATGACCCGACCACAGATGTTTTAACACACACCTGCACACCACTGCTCTAGGCCGACTACTCAGCAGGCTCCAAATTACTGGCATCTCTGTTCTACACCATTTTCATGGAACCCAGTCAATCAAGGCACTGTCTGGTACACTGATGGTCATCAATAGGACATCCAAAGGTTCTCCAGGTCCACCTGGTCATGGGAATGTCAAAAATTTAAAGGTATTTATCTAGCCACTTTTCAAGGGTGAAGTTGGAGGCACTGTGGGTTTCAATTCATTCAGGAATGATTAAATGGAGAGGAAGCTCATTTCAATGAAAGCTCTGGAGAACTATCACACGCAAGGCTTCCCAAAGACAGGCCCAAAGGTCCCATGAAGCCAGACCTATTGAGGTCTACAATTTGAGGTCCATATGTGTTTTGACTAGCAACTATGGCTGGCAAGTCTTTAAGAATAAAATCATGTGATATCCTTCCCAAGATTCCCAGTGCTCTGTGGAAAGCCAACCTGGGCATAGATCCCAGTTTCCAAGGGCGACTCTCATGCATGGCCTCCTAAAATCCCAACACAATACAAGGCAATACTTCTTTGAGGTAAGTTCCAGAACTCAGTCTCTAAGGAGAATCACACCAGTGTTCAAGCCCAGGTGGACCCAGTCATCTATTCCAAGCGCCACACAAATGACCGCAATTAAAATCAAGACACTCCCACATGGCCCTCATTTTCTTCCATATAGACACTCATCATAACCTCTGGCTGGAGGTTTCCATGAGGGGCACAGCCTAAGACAGTGTCCAAAATAAGCTCCCTTGCATCCATTTGCCTAAAGTCAGTGTGGCCGGGACATCCTTCCTGTGAACCAGGAGTGTTCAAAGAGGCCTGCCGTTAATATTGCTCTTATTCTCAATTTTGAGGCCTACTGACTGTGGTGTTTAGATTCTTTATGTTAATTGGAGTCATGAGAAAACCCAAGAACCTATGGTCTAGTGTCTGCAGGGCTTTGAAGAACTCATTTGACCCAAAGGATCCATATTCTCAATGATGGAAGTCAGAAACCTTACAGAGGAAGGCGAGAAACTTCATCCAAAATGACTGCTCTTTTGGCTTTTTGATTTGCATGCACACATGGGATTTTTCTTTAGATCCATCAGGTGCTGAGAATCTAAGCCACAGCCTCACACAGGGCCCAGAGGCTGATTCAGACACATCCCTTTCCAAAGCAATTAAGAAAGAGCCACAGGTAATGTTTATACATTTCCATTTGAAAACTGTTTTCTTCAGGCTTCAAAAAGGCATAGCCTGAGGCAAAGACCTTCCTGACATTCAGGGCAACAGAAGGATATGTAAGCAAAAGGCCCAAAGCGGGGTTTTTCCATTGAGACTTTCCTGGTCACACTGATATCTGAGTTTTCTGAGATGCTCATCATTTCCTTCAGCTCTCTAGTACATGGCTGTATCACAGAGCGTGGAGGTGGTTCATATCTTGGACACAATACCATGAGCGTATTCTGGAGGTTGCCCATAATTCAGGTAGAGAACAGGAACTTAAGAAGATATTAGGTGTTGCCCATCCATTAGGCAAGCCGCAGACCATTCATAAATTGGGCAGAATGAATGCTGGGAAGATTTCTACTAGAAAGGACACATGTATTTATGCATTCTCTTTTCTATTGTCTACAACCATGGACACAGTGGGATACACAGATATAGAAAGACTAGCCTTGTCAAACGACTTACTAGAATCAGTTCACACCAAACCAAACAAACCGACTTTCTTACCTATTCTCAGAACATGAGACAAAACCACAAACCAATACCCACACCCACACCCACACAGACCCCCAAGTACGTCTGTGACAATACGGAGTGTCGTTTGATGGTGGGCCATAAGAAATTCCCTCATAATGGGCTGTCCTGTCTCAGATCTAGTCTCTGTAGCCAACTTTGTGAATCTGTAAGGAGCCAGTGGTGAGCCACTATCTGCTTTCTCAGGAAAGGCCCCTCTTCAGACCTTCCTGGCATTTGGCCATCCTCACATAAGTAGGTACCAAGAAAGACTGACTCTGTCTTTGGTAAATCCGAAAAATTTTGACCACTGGGACTGTGACTGGGACTGGCTCTGGATGCCTGGCTTTCTGGATCCCAAGTTCAGAGAATTCCATCACCAAGGAAGTGAGGTGAGGTCACTTCCTTCAGGAACTGAATGAGGTCCATACCTTGGCAACCACTTTGTCCTAACAGTTGCTTCCAAGGGTCCCATGAGATGGAGGCTGCACCTACTTACTCTGACATTTTCACAAGTTAGAATGGTATAAAACCATAGGCACCCAGGAACAGCTCTCCACACAGGCCTGGTTTGCTGCA